>NW_022167864.1:13535-38732 GCF_008728515.1 Papio anubis
AACCCCATCAAAAAGTGGGCAAAGGATATGAACAGACAGTTCTCAAAGGAGACATTCATACAGCCAACAGATGCATGAAAAAATGCTCATCATCACTGGCCATCAAAGAAATGCAAATCAAAACCACAATGAGATACCATCTCACACCAGTTAGAATGGCAATCATTAAAAAGTCAGGAAACAACAGGTGCTGGAGAGGATGTGGAGAAATAGGAACACTTTTACACTGTTGGTGGGATTGTAAACTAGTTCAACCATTATGGAAAACAGTATGGCGATTCCTCAAGGATCTAGAACTAGAAGTACCATATGACCCAACCATCCCATTACTGGGTATATACCCAAAAGATTATAAATCATGCTGCTATAAAGACACATGCACACGTATGTTTATTGTGGCACTATTCACAATAGCAAAGACTTGGAATCAACCCAAATGTCCATCAGTGACAGATTGGATTGAGAAAATGTGGCACATATACACCATGGAATACTATGTAGCCATAGGAAAGGATGAGTTTGTGTCCTTTGTAGGACATGGATGCAGCTGGAAACCATCATTCTCAGCAAACTATTGCAAGAACAGAAAACCAAACACCGCATGTTCTCACTCATAGGTGGGAACTGAACAATGAGATCACTTGGACTCCGGAAGGGGAACATCACACACCGGGGCCTATCATGGGGAAGGGGGAGGGGGGAGGGATTGCATTGGGAGTTATACCTGATGTAAATGACGAGCTGATGGGTGCTGACGAGTTGATGGGTGCAACACGCCAACATGGCACAAGTATACATATGTAACAAACCTGCACGTTATGCACATGAACCCTAGAACTTAAAGTATAATAATAATAATAATAATAAAGAAAGTATAAGAGAAATATAAGTTAATCCTATCTCTGCATTAGTGTTGCACCTCTATTAGGATGTCACCTCAAATGAATATATGATGATGTCTGGTTCTAATAACCTCCTAATCATCCTGGAGATGATTCTTCAAATTGGAATCAACATGCCCTTCTTTAATGTACCTCTTATGTTTTTATTATTAAGCAGATGCCAGGATGTGACTCAGCCTATTGAAAGCCCCTGTGTCACATGCTGGCATCTGCTTGAAAGTGCAGTTTTCTATTGCTCATGTAGCTGGGACATTCATTACTTTTTACTACTCATGAATTAAAACAATTGTCTTTATAAAATAATGGTTCAATGTTTTTATTTGAGTTTTTCTAATAAAAAATAGAAAAAAATAGCATGCAGTTTAATCATTGAGCTAATTTGCTCATTACATCTTCAACTGGTCTTTTCTTTTCTAGTCTCTATGAAAGTCTGCCAACAGGACAGTGCTCATCCACCTTGAAACTGCCGTTCGTCAACCATGGAGGTTGCTGTTGTCATTGCCCACACTAGGATCCAGTAATTCCTGAGGTGGTTCCAAACTTGATGCGGGAAAACACGAGAGTACCAGCTCTTGAACAGGATGAGCACGTCTTTGCAATTCTTTGGTAATATTTTACTCTATAAAGCCATTTTTTTAGGTTATTTTGGAAGTCTTCTGAGCACTTCCGCATTAGACTGTTTCCTTAATTTTCTCAACACATTATAGATGTTGCAAGTTTTGTAATTATTTTATCACCTTCAGTCAAAGAAGCTGTCACAACACCAAGGCAAGACAAGCTAGTAATTATCATTCTAATGGCACACATTGTTTCATGGCATCCAGGCGTGCCCTGGACCACAGTTTCCAGCTAATGCTGAAGAGGGGCATGTGTGGGTTTTCTGCCATGGCCTCTGTTGGCCCAAGAACATGTTGTAAGTACTTCTAAAGTCAGAATGTGGATCACAAAGTCCCAATATGCAAAGAGAAAGAGCTTTTTACAATTCAAAAATGACCAGCTGTAGTGAAATTTAATATCATTTACATGATAAAATCAGAATTAGTAACACTCAGTAAATACACCTATTAACCATAGTTGTGGAAGGAAGGCGAGCATAGACAGAAGCTCCAAAAGTCAAAACATGATTGTAGCCATAGAGCAAAATACAGTTGGTTTACCCATTTATAAGGGGTTTGTGTATGCTTTTCATTGTGTCTTAAGTTTGTCATGAAGAAATAAACAATACCCAGTTCCTGTCCTGGAGAAGTTCATTGTATGGAAAAAAGAACAATGCAGATATACACGCCACAGTACGGTGCCGAGACAACATAAAGCACAAGCAACCAAGTACAAAGGTAAGGTACCTAATTTGAAATTTTATATTCTGTTGGTTTCATTTGCTTCCTGCTGTTGCAATTATTCATCTCTATATGTGCTAAATTCAACACCCTGTGAGTAACATGGGTTATGGTACCGGAACTTACATTCCAATTTTTCTTCCAATAGTGTCTGTTAACTAAGTATTGGTGAACATCCTGTCTGAAGACTCTACTAAAAGTAATGCTACTCCGACTGCGATGCTTGGATGCTCTAATATACTGGATCTAGGAAAGAGAAAGAAAGTGTGGGTTTTGTAATGTCTGTAAACGATAACTGCTGAGACACTAGGAGCTGAAAGACAAACTATTTCTGTCCACTGAAAGGAAAAAATGAAGAAATTGTAGGAAAACCATTTACTACAGTTAAACTATTCTGATTTTTAAATTTAGCTTCTGTCAATATCTATACAAAAATGTAAAATAATAATAAAGAGCTTGAGTGTAAACATTACCAAAATTTAGGTATTCCACATTCCCTTATTTTGAGGTATATCCTAAATAGGTGATCTACCACTGTAAGTTAACTTATTTACCGCTTTATTTTCAAACGAATACTTTTCATAGGCAGTTTGGGGAAAATTCTTAACTCATGTTTTTTACAAGTTCACTTAACATAATTTGAAGAACAAATTTGTTTATTTAGCAGAAAAAGCTCTCATTTGAGAAAAATATAAAGAGAATTTTAAAAATGAGCACAGTTTATGAAACACAGATAATATAAATATGTCAGTCACAGTATCTCCGAGATTTTAGCCATATTGTGAAAATGTACTTCCCACATAATTCTTTTAAAGTGCAATAATTTCAGAGAGAAAAACAGTAGCTGCTATCAGAAACTTCAAAGTAACAGTAATTAATAATTAGAATTTACCTCACTGTTCTGCTTCTCATCTTCAAAAAATCATTGTCTATATTTTTACCTATGCATTCAATTGCAAGAATACCGTTTCTGGCAGGGAGAGAAAAAAATATATATATATATATACACACACACACATCAGAGAATTCATGTGATAAGTAGCACCAGTATTTCTGAGTCCCACAAATCTTTCTGGTGGGTGAGATCTAACACAGAGCAGATATTCCCACTCAAAAAGTGCTTCACAACCTGAGATAAAAGAAAAAAATAATGCTTGTACTATGAAAATTCTGCCCACTCTTATTTCCAGGAAATGACAAATTAATATTAACAACAACTCATTTATCCACACAGTTATTTTGAAAGAGTACTTTAAGTTTTCATATTAACCACAAATTGAGTGACCATTACGGATTTGTAACTTCAGAACGCTTAGGTCCATATTTTAATCACATTACATCTGTTTGTTTAATTAAAGTGTTTAAAAATCTCATTTGAATATAAATATTAACTATGTCAATTCAATTGTTAAATAATCATAAAAGGTATTTTTAAAAAGGAGCTCTTCTAGCTAGATAGATTGCACCAGACAAATAAAGTTCTGACCTTGTAAGCAGTGAGTTTAGCTAGAAACTCCTACAATGTACTAGAAAATATACTCACACAGAGAAAAACATAAACAAATATAATTTCACATTTATCAGTTAAAGATCGATACAGGATGCAGTTGATACTTGCATTCTTAACCCAAAGTTTTCTCTTGAAATAAACTAAATATTGTTATCATTTTTAATTTTCTTATATTACCTCCCAACCTGCGTTTCAGTTCTGCATAAGATTTGAATATTGGTAATTACTCTGTTGGACTGATATGAATATTGAGAAGTAATGAAATGCACTCAAAAGTTCTCTTCTCACATTACGATTTTTAAAGTCATACCACTCTTAGAATGTAACTACAATAACATTAAGCAGCTTCAAGGTTTGGGTTATAAAAGTCCTTTTATTGTATACATGCTAAATACATACTTTTTGTGCCATTAAATTTGGCTTCTTGTTACTCTGAGCTTTCAGTATTTTTTAACATGTGATTCAATAAAACCTACTTTGGTTACCAAGACTAAATATAGGGGAGTACTTAAGAAATGCATGTTTTTTTAAGTTAGTATTTTCTGACATAAATGGTTTTAAATATATACCGGACAGCTACAAAAATGTTAAACTAGTTGATCAAAAACAAACCAAAGAAGAGTCAATTCTTTCTAAATGATAAAGCAGACTTTCAAAGTAAACTACTATTAGTGAAGAAAAACAGCTTTACAATTTAAAAACTCACTAGTTACTGCTTTTTCTATGAAATATATTGCATTCAAACAGTCTACTATCTTTTTGAGGTTCTCTGCAGAGCCAATAGCTGGTGCTAAAAGTAGATCAAAACCAGGATTGATGATAATGGGAGAGCTATAGACTGGAAGAGCTGTCTCTGCTGGCAGTTCTTTACTTCTTATAAATTACAGATAAACTTTTGATTCAGGGAAGATAACAACATCAATTAATTCATAGTAAGTTAGAAAAAGAATTCACATATTATTAGCAGAAAACGTGTTAAGAAAAATATGTCTTTTCAAGAAAACACTTTTATGTTTATTTGACATAATGAAACATCTCATTGTATCTTGAAGCAATTTTGCATTTTGTTCCAAAGAAAAATCATTTAAAAAACCTGAGAACAATCAATAAACGTAATTCATTTCCAAAATTAGATTTTTGAAGAAAAGTTTAAAACCTGAGAACTTTACCCAAGAGAAAAATAACATTCTAAATTAATATACTTTTAATTACATACTAATGGAAATAAATTTATCTTCAATAAAAAGAAAACGGAATAAAATTATGTCATTTTATTGAATTATGAAACATATAAAGAAGCTCATCAAAAATATGATATAAACACTGGTTTTTGCAAGATGGATTTTTTTAAATTAGAAATTCAATTAAGGGGCAGGGATGGTGGCTCACCCTTGTAATTCCAACGCTGTTGGAGGGCAAGGCAGGCAGTAAACTTGAAGCCAGGAACTTGAGACAGGCCTGGACAACATGGTGAAACCCCATCAGGTGTGGTGGTACTCACCTGTAGTTTCAGCTAATCAAGAAGCTGAGGCAGAATAATCACTTGAAACTGGAAAGCAGGGGGTTGCTGTGTGCCAAGGCTGCACTGCTGTACTCCATCCAAAGAGACAGCATGAGATTCCTTTATAAAAATAAAATAAATTTAATCAATTAAGAATTGATATATACTACTTACTTATTTTTCAATGCAGTTTGTGGCAACTCTGAATTGTAATTACAAAAATGTTTTAAAGTGCAGCATACGTTTCAAAGTTAGTATAACCTCAATTTTCCACAAAGAAAGCCTTTTATTGTCACTTAATGTATTCAGTTTTGTTTTATATTAAGTTAGGGTACACACACAGGACATACCAGTTTATTTCATAGGTAAAATTGTTCCGTGATTGTTCACTGCATCTAGGAACCCATCACTTACGCATTCAGTCCCACATAGATTGGCTATTTACCCTGAAGCTCTTTTGTTTCCCTGCCCCCTGACAGACGAAGTTGAATGCTGTTCCTCTCCCTGTGTCTATGTGTCTTTAATGTTCAGTGTGAGCATTTAGTGATTGTGCACATGCAGTATTTGTTTTTTTGTTTGTTTGTTTCTGCATTAGTTTGCTAACAATGATGGCTTCCAGCTTCACCCATCTCCCGTCAGAGAACGTGATCTCCTTCCTTTGAATGACTGCATGTTATTTCATTATGTATAGGTGCCTTGCTTTCTTTATCCAGTCTGTTACTGAAGGGCATTTGACTTAATTCCATGTCTTTGCTACTGTGATTAGTGCTATAATAAACACACACATGCATGTATTATTAAAATAGACTGACTTATTTTGAAGGGGAGCTATATACGCAGAAATGAAATTGCTGAGTCCAGTAGTATTTCTTGTTCTCAATATGTGATGAATTACTACACACTTTTCCACAATGTGTGTACTGATTTACATTCCAAACAACAGTGTAAAGCATTCCTAGGGCTGAACTAACTCACCACCATCTGTCGTATCCTGGATTTTTAGTAATCTGCATTTTGACTGGCCTCAGATGATATCTCATTGTGGTTTGGGTTTACATTTCCCTAAAAATTAGTGACGTTGACCTTTTTGAGATGAACAGTTTCTGAAATGAAAGACCCATAACACTTTTCTTACCCCACTGTGGCCTCTTTATATCTGCTAATCAGCATGCGTTTCACGTGTGTTTTAACATTACCCTGCAAAAGAAAATGTATTATAGGCTCGACTTATTAGATAGAGAAAATGACAGGATGTTAGAACAGCAGAAAGTTAGAGAAAAAATGAGATCTCATATAAAATTTCTGCAATCTTTTCTTTGAGATGGAGTTATACTTTTGTCATGCAAGCTGGAGTGCAATGGTGCAATCTCAGCTCACTGCAACCTCTGCCTCCCGGATTCAAGCAATTCTCCTACCTCAGCCTCCCGAGTATCTGAGATTACGGGTGCCTGCCACCGAGTATCTGAGATTACTGGTGCCTGCCACCCACACCCAGCTAATTTTTAAAATTATTATTATTGTCACATCCCATCTAGAGCTAAGCATATGAAAAGATAATCAGGTATCAGAAAAATGAAAATCAAACCACAATAAGATACAAACTTTTATTGAATAGGAAGTCCTGTAATCAGAATGAAATGACAGATATTTGTGAATACATGGAAAAATTGAGAACTTCATCCATTTGCTAGTGGGAACATAAAGTGAGGTTGTTTCTTTAGAAAACAGTCTAGGAGTTTCTCAAATAATTGGAGGCACATTTAGCATATTTCCCCAAAATTAAGGTGTGTTTATGAGAATTTGTAGAGGAATATTTGTAGTAGCATTACTCACAACATAAATGTTTCCATCCGCTCCTGATGTGGAGGTGGACCTAGGCCAATGGTAACCTTGTAGTTCATTTGCATCATACATTCCCTTACCATATATCTGACATAATTGATGCAAATCCATATATTCTACAACGAAACTACCAAGATAAAGAATTTGGAGAAAATTCTGAAACTTTTTTGCCTCAGTATGCTTGGCTTAATAATAGAACATAGTAGCAAGCCTTTTACAGAAATCTCAAGCTTAGGAAATTCCAGCATTTTAAAGAAAATAACCTCTGCCTTAGAAGGAAGCATTAGTTTTATCTTTCATAGGTGTTTGTTATACATTTTCCCTTGAAGATAATCTACAACAGAAGGCTGGGAGTCACAAGGAGCTTCACATTGTATGAGTCCATTTGTATTAAGTGTTTGTAATAGACAAATCTATAGTGACAGAAAATGGCATATTGGATGTCAAGGGCTCTAGGAAATGGGGAAGCAGGAATTGAATGGTAATGTGTGCAGAAGTGTTGTTTTTTTTTTTAAGTGATGGATATCTTCTGTATTTAAAAAGTGGTGATGTCTGTACATCTTTGTGAATACCTTGAAAATCACGGAGTGTGTATGTTAAAACTGCTAATTGTGATAGTTTGTGAGTTATCCCTCAATTAAAAAGCTGTTGAAACCTTGGTCAAAATTTTGAGCCCTGCAAGCCTTAGCGGGAATGTATATGCAAGTTAAACACACAGACAAAAGTACTGAATGGACCCCAGTTACATAAAGTGGCAGAGAAGTGAAAAACTGAAAAACAATACAAGCTAAACTCAAAATTGAAATTCAACATGAAAGAATGCTTTCTCTATTCTACATAGCAAAACTGCGTAAATGACCATGTAGTTGGGATGATGCTTTACTTATAAATAATGCCTATAATTGTGCCCCTAAAATTAAACAATTTTTTATAAGAAAGCAAAACTCAGAATCTAGAAAGAAGGTGGCAATACCAGCATTAAATTATAAATTGTTCAACGTACACCTGAAGAATTTAATTTACCTTTTAATTATTGTTATATATAAATAGAAGCAGACAGAATTATCTAGTTTGATTTAAAAAAACCACCAGGATAAATAATTTAGACTAATTACTTAACCATTTACTGCTTCAGTCTTCACAGTTTAATAAGAAGACCGAATAATAAGTCTGTTACAGAAATCATGTCTGTGAACCTTTTAGAATGAAGATCACACCAGGTATCATTTTAACTTCAGCAATTAGGATGACACTGATGACCTTTGAGAAAGGAATGTGACTTCACTGTTTTGGGATAAAACCTGAGACAGAATATGGAAAGGAAATAGATAATAGAAATTCTCTGTGGAAATTAAAAGCAGAGAAAAAGATTCATACCGAAAGACACAGTTTTGTTGTCGATCGTAAAAATACGGAGTTTTTCATACATGTGTGATTAGGAAATCAGAGCAGTGCAAAAGAGAATAAAATAAATTACATGAAAGAGGAAAAGATGATCAATCATATTGATGGGTTGGGTACAGAAGGACGTATTTTAAAATACGATAAAAGTTTTGTCTTTGAATAAATAAGTGCATATAGATAAATGTGTGATTTATATCTGACTAACAACAGAATTTGAGAAATATAATACTCTGTCGGATAAAACTTAACAAATAGGAGGAAAGGATATTTACGGTAAGTTATGAGAATAAAAGCAATCCAAATAAGTTCAGGAAATGAACATCTTATCAAGTGAAAATAGCATAGGTAACTTCTTCAGTCCTAACCTCCACTTTTTTAAACTACTACTTCTATTTTCCAATTGATATATTTTAACAAACAACCAACATCTCCTGGGGAAATATTATGTTTTCTCTCTGGTAAGTTGCATTAGATTTTTATCTATTTCATGCCCTTTTATTATATTCACAGTAGTTGTAGTCAGAAAAGGTTTCTGTCTAATTATTTTCCAATATTTACTTGATTTAAAAATAGTGTTGCCTTTTATCTTCCTTCTTATTCATTTTTGTTGAATAGTGCTTTCCACACATTGACCTTCATAGTATATCAGTAATTTCTCTGGCAGTTTGTCTAGAAAGAACCTAATGTGAGCTATTTCATGCCCACCTCCCCCAGCAAAGTGGAATTTAGATCTTCTATAACCATGCAAAGTCTGGATTTCATATATTTTTAAATTTAAACTTTACTTATTAATAACTTTATAGCATTAAATCAAGCCAAGAAACTACTTTAAATGCAAAACGACCAATATCTAACCATAAGCAGAACTTAAAGGGTTCTCCATTTTGTATTCCTTTCTCAATCAGAAACACCTGCGAGATAGTTTTCTTAGTGTCATCATGGTTAGACTTGGCTTAGACCTTGTACTGTTTTGTTTTAGTTGATGTCAGCAGCAGACATCGGCTGAAGGGCACATAAAGAAAACTTATGAGAAATAGACACCTTTTTTCATGCTGCTTGAAGACAGGACTATCCTGTTGGTGTTAAGACGTACTTAATGCCTCATAGAAGTTTTATTGTTTATTTCCTTAAAACAATATTTGCTGAAGAAATAAAATGTCAAGGTATTTGACATACTGACTAAATTATGTCAAATGCTTTAATTGACTAAATTCTGTCAAGTGGTGGTTCAATATTTCCTAAACAAGACATAGATTTTTGTGTGTGTGTGATTAGTGATCCATATTTACATTTTTACATTTTCCATGAATAGTGAGTTATACAGAATCTTGTTTTCTTCTGTTTGGATTTGATACCAAACTATACTGGATTCACTGACAAGAAGAGTTTGAATTAGGAGCATGCTGAGAATGGACACAGCGTTTGAAGAGATTGATAAATAAAGTACAGGGGGAGTTTTCTCTTTGGAAGAACAAATGGTCCTTGGGCACAGACTCCATAGGAGCTTTCCTTTCAGCATTCCCTGCTCAACTATTCTCGGCTGTGGTGAAGCCACCTACGCTTTGTATATGTTTGAAAGTAATTGAAAAGCTAGTGACAGATTCTGATGTTATTTGGCAGGAGATTTGTTGTTGTGGAGATAATTTTGGATCAAAATACCCCCATGTTTTTCAACAAAGACTTGAGGAGACATAAAGCTGCATTACTTTTTTTGGTGCATTCTTCCTTTAGGCCCTATGTTGAGGTAAGGGACAGAAATATCTCTCATTCTCTGTCTGCAACAAGTAAATAGAATATAAATAGCTCCCAAACAAGATTAAGGATGTGATAATCATCGTTCCTCTAACAGAAATGTGTCCCTGTTTAGATTTATTTAGGTTTTACGCTTCTGAAAATGTTCCTACGAAATTTTTATCAGTCATAATAAGGTAATGATAGTTTTTCAAAAATGCAAATGGCATTAAGAAAGTAATTTTTTCTATTCATTTTAATATTGTTCTCATTCAGCCTAAAGGGCATTCTACATAGTTATGACGGATAGAAATGTAACCTTAAATTAAGGAAGGAGAGCAGAGTGAGTTAGAGGAGTGTATGGCTTGAAAATAATCTCATAAATTTTATTTGTCAACTGACATGATTTAATATATTAGTGGTAGATTTTCTAGACAACCTTAAATTTGTAGCCGTTGATTTGGAATATCAAAACATAGCTAACCAATTCACTTCCATATGACTCCTGTCTGTTACTATACTGATTTTCACAAGTACTTGAAATTTTGTAAGAACTAATTTCATTCAGATATGCATTTAGAGTTCCAAGATAGTAAAATGTATGAAAAATTATATAAATTTTTTAGAATTAGAAGTTGATGGAGATAAGCATTAACTGTCATAAAGGTAAGTGCAGAAGTTTGTAAATACATGCAAAAATACGTAACCTCACGATTTAATCTTCTACGCAAATAAAAATTAGTAATAGCAAGGGCAAAGTAACACTAGCAGGGCAATAACCACTCCTGCAAAGCCAAAGAGTTAATCCTCGTGACAATGCCTGAAGTGATTTGGGGCCGTACTCTGGAACTATTTTAAGTTTAATTGACTGAATCTCCTGAAAGAAAAGGACTTAGGCAGAAACAACAAAAAAATGAACCACATATCAGCCAGAAAACTTAACAAATAAGCAAAGCTCCTGACAATATTAGAACCACTAAAACTCTGTATAGTAAAAACATACCTAATTTTGTGGCTGTAGTTGTAGTTTGGAGACAGTATCTTGCTCTCTCACCCATGCTGGAGTGCAGTGGCTTGATCTCAGCTCCCGGCAACCTCCAGCTCCCAGGTTCAAGGGATTCTCCCGACTCTGCCTGCGGAGTAGCGGGGACTACAGTTGCACAACACTACACTCAGCTAATTTTTGTGTTTTTAGAAGAGATGGAGTTTCACTATATTGCCCTGGCTGGTCTCAAGCTCCTGAACTCATGATCCACCCACCTTCACCTCCCAAAGTGTTGGGATTACAGGTGTGTGCCATCGTGCCTGGCCAACTTTTTCGTTTTTGCAAGGTTGATTTAAGAAATTTTATAAATTTTGTGCAATAGCCCAAGCGTGGTGGCTCACACCTCTAATCCCAGCACTTTGGAAGGCCGATGTGGGCAGGTCACCTGAGGTTGGCAGTTAGAGGCCAGCTTAGCTAACAAGGTAAAATCCTATCTCCATTAAAAATACAAAATTAGCTGGACGTATTGGCACATGCCTACAATCCCGGCTGCTTAGGAGGCTGAGGCAGTGGAATCGTTTGAACCTGGGAGGTAAAGGTTGAAATTCTGTGATGATGAGAAATGTTTTACACACACACATACATATGCATACACACAGCCACAGCCACCCCTACACACGCACGTGTTAGCTGTGTATATATATTATTTTGAAAACAGAAGATATTTATTTTTAATTGGGTTATTATTTTCTTATTCTTTTTAATCTGTTTTTAGTTCCTTGTGTATTTTGATTAACCCCTTTTCTGATGTACAGTTTGCAAACACTAGCTCTCAGTCTTTCACTCTGGTGATTCATTTTATTTTGTTTTTATTTTTTGCTGTGTGGAAGTGTTCTAGTATGATGTAACCTCATTTTTCTGCTTGTGTGTTTTTGTGTGTTTTTGAAGTCTTATCCAAAAAATATTCTTGCCCAGACCAAGGTCATTAAATGTGTTTTGTGATTTATTCTGCTAATTTGACAGTTTGATGTTTTCATTACTTCTTTATTTTTAAATGTTTTAAAAAATATATTCATTTAGGTGATGTCTCACTATATTACCTAGTGTGGAGTGCAGGGGCATAAATGTTTCATGCTACAGCTTTGAACACCTAGATTCAGGTGATCCTCCTGTCAAAGATCCCTGAGTATCTGCAACTATAGGTGCACAGCACTGCTCTAGGCTTTTTAATCCATTTGAGTTAATTTTTCTATGTGGTGAGAGATAGGGTTCAAATTGTATTCTTCTGCATGTAGCTCTCTTGTTTTCTCAGCACTGCTTATTGAAGAGACGGATGTTTCCTCATACTGTGTTCTTGGCACCTCTGCAGAATATCAATTGGCTATACAGGTGAAAATTTATTTTTGTTCACTGTATTCTATTGTATTGGTTTATAGCATTGTGACATCTCCAGTTTTGTGGATTCACGCCCAAACCGCATTGCCATCTTCAGGATTGCTTTGGCTATTCAGGGTTTTCTAGTGTTTGATTGTTTTTGTGATGTCGTATTAAATTTTTATTTTTTTCACCTTCTGTGAAAAATGACATTTGTGTTTTGACAGAGATTGCAGTCAATCTGTGCACCACTTTGGATCATATGAACATTTTAACCATATGACTTTCTCCAGACAATGAACATAGATATCTTTCTATTTGTTTATGTCATTTTAACATTTGATTAAGGTTTCATAGTTTTCAGAATGCAGATGTTTATTACTTCCTTCATTAAATTTACTCCTTTTAATCCCCCACAGCTGTTGTAAATGACAGTGTTTTCTTAAGTTTGTTTGTTTGTTTGTTTTTTGTTTTTTTGTTTTTTTGTGTTTTTTTTGGTATTTTGCTATTAGTGTATGGAAATGCTACGGAAATGTATATGTTGATTTTGTAAAGTGAAACTTTACTGACTTTCTGAAATAGTTCTAACTACTTTTTAATGGTGAGTTTAGGGATTTCCATATGATGTCATTAGCATATATGGACAATTTTACTTCTTCCTTTCCAATTCAGGTACCTTTTCTTACTTTCTCTTGTCTAACTGCTCTGGCTAAGGACTTTTAGTTTTATGTTAACATAAGTAGTGAAAGTGAACATCCCAGCCTTCTTTAAGATCTTCACAGCAAAGCTTTCAAATTTTAACTTTCATTGAGTGTGATATTAGCTAACAGTGTATCATATATTGCATTAGCTGGTTATTTGGGCCTAAACTATTCCCACATCCCTGTAATCTCACTTCATCATGGTGAATGATTTTCTAAATGTGCATTGTAAGTTATTTTCTCAATATTTTGTTGAGGATTTTTACATTATGTTTACAGTTATATTGACCCATAGTTTTCTCTTTTTTCTGCATCCTTGTTTGGTTTTGTAATCAACATAATGTCTTCCCAATGGAAAGAGTTGGAACCATTCCCATATCTTCCTTTTTTGCTTTATGTTTTTGTTTTGACTAGGTTAAAAAAAAAGTGGCAGTAGTTGCTTTTTTTGTGTTAGGTAGAATGCAACAGTGACTACATCAGGTTTTGGGTTCTTCCTTAATAGGTGACTTTTTATTGCTGCTTTGATTTCTTACCTTTAATTTGTTTCTTGGTATCAGTTATTGTATCTCTTTTTTGGCTCTTATTTTCTTTATTAGGGCCTTTTGATTATTATCATGATTTTATTTTATTTTATTATTTTACTTTTGAGTTTAGCTTTTTGTTTTTCTAATTCCTTGATTGAAACATCAAGCTTTGTATTTGATGTCTTATTTTAGAGGAAGGCATTTATTGCCATAACTTCCCTCTTAAGTCTGCTTTGGTTGTATCCCGTACGTTTGGTGTCTTGTGTTTCTATTTTTGTCTCAAGAAATACAGCGTTTTCTCTTTAATGTCTTCATTGACTTATTGGTTGTTCAAGAGTTAGTTGTTTAATTTTGACGTACTCGTGAGTTAGTGATTTCAGAAGATACACTTGAAGTGACTTTGAGCTTTTCAAATTCATTAAGATGTGATTTTTTGCATAATGTATGATATATCCTGGAAGATGTTCCCTGTATGCAGTGGAGAAGAATGTTTATTCTATAGCTCTTGGATAGTTGGTTCAGTAACTGTTTTTAGCATTTGTCCTACAGGGCATTTTAATCCAGTGTTTACTTATTGAATTCTGTCTGCATTGTCTATTCATTGCTGAAAGTAAGGTGCTGAAGTTTTTTATCATTATCTTCAACTTTTTTTTCTTCCTTTGGATTTATTAACATTTCTGTTATATGTGTGCCGATATTACTTACATGGGTGTGTTCCTGATATAATACTTTCTTTTGTTTCTCCTGCTTAATTCTGTATTGTCTCTTTTTCTTAGACGCTTGATGGTTTGATTTTATTAAGTCATCGGAATATTTTTATTGAAACTGAGTCTGATTGGAAGATGTCAATATTCCAGTAGTAAAATATTTATATATTTTTTAAGTTTGGAAAGGTTTCTGTTATTATTTCTCTAAATAAGCCTTCTACTCTACCCTTTTTTTTTTTTTTTTTTTTTTTGGAGATGGAGGTTTGCTCTTGTCTCTCAGGTTGGAGTGCAATAGTATGACTGTGCTTCACTGCATCCTCCAGGTCCTGGGTTCCAGTGATTCTCCTGAGTTCCAGTGATTCTCTTGACTCAGGCTTCTGAGTAGCTGGGATTACAGATGTCCACCAATTTCCCTGGCTAATTTTTGTATTTTAATAGAGAAATGGTTTCACCATGTTGGGCAGGCTGCTCTCAAGCCCTTGACAACATATTATGCACCCACCTTGGCTTCCCCAAGTGCTGGGGATACAGGCATGAGCCATCATACCCAGCTTTACTACACTCTTGAATACCAGGGTCTGGTATATTTGCTCTTTGGATGTTATCCCATTAATCTTATGAATCTTCTTTATGTTTTCTCCTCTGACTGTATATTTCAGTTGACCTGTCTTTGAGTTTTTCTGCTTGACCACGTCTCTTTTCACTGCTGTCAATTGCATTTTTAATTTTGTTGTGCTTTATTCTTCAAGATTTCTGTTTCTTTTTTTTCTCCCATTATTTTAATCTCTCGAGTAAGTTTGTGATACATTTTGGAATTGTTTGTGTTTTCCAGAAGTCCACTGCATTGTCTTAAAATAACTATTTTGAATTCCTTGTCACACTATGTGTCCATGCCCATCTCTTTTGGGTCAGTCACCACTACTACCTTATTTCGACCACTTGATGCCATCATGTTTCTCTCATCGATCCTAATCCTTGTGACTATACATCCATGTCTGTGCCGTGAGGTAGGTGTGTAATTCAGTGTTCATGGTTTGGCTTTGTTTGGAAGCTTTTTTTTTCCACAGTAAGCCTGTCCAGAGATTCAGGGCAATGAGAAGAAGGAAATTACAATCTTTAAGTCTATGATAGCTTCAGCCCTGGTAGCAGTAGGGGAGAGCCTAATGAGCAGCCTTTCATGGCTGGAGTAATTAGACAGCCAAAGCTGGCTCAGTGACAGGTTTCACCTGCAACACATAATTGAACACTGGGTGCACTCAAGGCCTGTAGGTTCCATGGTCTTCCCTCTGACCTTTCTTCATGGCCTGAGGTTACTGTAGTCAATCGGCAGGAATATTGACTGGAACTCAAGTCCATTCTGCTGAAGTCATAGTTTGTAATCTTTTGCTGGGGTTGGTCTACAAGATTACTCCTGGGAATCAGCCTCCCAAAGAGCTCGGGTCAGGATACAGAGAAATAAAAGTCCCAAGGCAAAAAAGTCCTATGCCTAATTCCTTTGCCCAAGCTATCCTCCCACCTCTATCTCCTGAATAGTTGAGACTATAGGCGTATACAACCATGCCTGGCTAACATTTTGTGTGTGTGCATGTTGTTGTTCTTGCTGTTGTTGTTGGGCTCAAGTGATCTACTCATTTCAGCCTCCTAAACTACTGGGATTACAGGTATGAGTCACTACACCCAGCTAAAATTTAATTTCTAAAATTTAATTTTAGGTCATTTATTTTTATTTAGTCTTATTTCTCATAGATACAGTTAAGAATGTTATTGCTAAGCCGGGCGCGGTGGCTCAAGCCTGTAATCCCAGCACTTTGGGAGGCTGAGACGGGCGGATCACAAGGTCAGGAGATCGAGACTATCCTGGCTAACACGGTGAAACCCCGTCTCTACTAAAAAATACAAAAAACTAGCCGGGCGAGGTGGCGGGCGCCTGTGGTCCCAGCTACTCCGGAGGCTGAGGCAGGAGAATGGCGTAAACCCGGGAGGCGGAGCTTGCAGTGAGCTGAGATCCGGCCACTGCACTCCAGCCTGGGCGACAGAGCCAGACTCAGTCTCAAAAAAAAAAAAAAAAAAAGAATGTTATTGCTTTAGAGTTTCTCTTTGGGTATTGCTGAAGGAATGAAAGGACTCTAGATACTCATTTTCTACATGGTGTCAGAAAATGAGTAATTATTTTAGGTGAGCAGTGACTATTTGGCCTCTTTGTGTTTTCTGGCTTCATTAAATTGTGTATGAAGAGTGTATTTTTTTTAACACGCCTGTATATGTGAAATGAATTTTTACTCTTTCAACTGAATGTAGTACAAAATTGTTTAATCCTATTATTCAACTACTTCATAATTTTGGTTTTCTTCCTTGTGCATATTAGTCTAATTATTGGGAGAACAATGCCAAAATTAATTTAATTGTCTTAATTAATTTAATTTTAGTTCCAGCAAGTATACACGGGCCATTCTACTGCATTGTTGTAATTTTCAGTCCCTTGAAGATATGGGAGTTTGAATATCTTTTGTATCTTTTGTTTACTTGCCATCTATGTATTTTCACTAGTGAGTTCAGCTCTTTAGCCATTGTTAATTGGGTAGTCTCTCTTAATTTTGAGTTTCAAGACTTATGTATTTTCAGTGCAAGCCCTTGCTTAGGTCTGTATTATGCAGCTATTTCTTTTCAGTCTGTCGCTGATCTATTTCCTGAACAAGATTTTACTCAGAGTATAAACTTGTAATATGAGAAAATGTAAATTATTATTTTTTACCATTACTGATTGCGTTTGGTGTCCTTTTTTAACACTTATGACCAAACCCAAGATCACATACATTTCTTTGTGCCCTTTCTTCTAGAATGTGCATAGTTTTACATTTCCAGTTAATGCCTCCTTCATCAAAAATAAGGAAAAAAGAAAAGAAACAGGCTGAATTGCTGGCAAGACGGCTGAATAAGAACAGCTCCAGACTGCAGCTCCCAGAGAGACTGACACAGAAGGTGAGTGATTCCTGCGTTGAGGTACCCCGCCAGAACAGCAGCAGTCTGACATAGACCTGGGACACTGGAGCTTGGTGGGGGGTGGAGCATCTGCCATTGCTGAATCTTGAGTAGGCTGTTTTACCTTCGTGGTGTAAACAAAGCTGCGGGAAACTTTCAACTGAGTGAAGCAAACTACAGCTCTGCAAGGCAGATGTGGTCAGAGTGCCAGATTTTTCCTCTGCGGGTAGGGTGTTTTTGAAAATCCGGAATAGCCCCAGTCAGGGGCTCACAAATAAAACCTCCATCTCCTTGGGACACAGCAGGTGGGTGAAGGGGCAGCCATGAATGCAGCTTCGGCAGGCTTCAACATTCCTGCTTGATGGCTCTGCTTGATGGCTGCCGCTTGAGAAGCAGACCTCCCATCGGAGCATTCCGGCTCTGCTAATGGTCAGACTACCTTCTCATGTGGATCCCTGACCTCTGTATATTCTGACTTGGGGATACCTCCCAGTAGGTGCTGAGAGACACCTCATACAGCAGAGCACTGACTGGCATCTGAGAGGTGCCTCTGGGGGATGAAGCGTCCAGAGAAAAGAACAGGCAGCAATCAATGAGACAGGAAAGTAACAGGGATATTCAGGACTTGAACTCAGCTGTGAACTAAGTAAACCTCATAGACAACCTGACAGAACTATCCACCCCAAATCAACAGAATATACATTCTTCTTGGTGTCACATAACATGTATTCAAACTTTGACCGTACAATTGGAAGTAAAACACTATTCAGCAAATGCAAAAGAATGGAAATTATAACAAAGAGTCTCTCAGACCACAGTGCAATCAAATTAGAACCCAAGATCAAGAAATGTACTCAAAATGGCACAACTACATAGAAACTGCACACCCTGCTCCTAAGTCACTGCTGGGTAAATAAAGAAGGCAGAAATAAAAATGTTCTTTGAAACCAATGAGAATGAAGACACAACATATCACAATCTCTGGGACACATTGAAAGCAGTGTGTAGAGAAAAATGTATAGCTCTAAATGTCCACAAGAGAAAGCAGGAAAGATCTAAAATTGACTCCCTAACATCAAAATTAAAAGAACCAGTGAAGCGACAGCAAATGAATTCAAAAGCTACCAGAAGACAAGAAATAACTAAGATCAGAACAGAACAGAAGATGATAGAGACAAAAAGTCACTTTAAATGTCAATAAATCCATGAGCTGGTTTTTTGAAAGATCAACAAAATAAATAGACCACCAGCCAGACTAATAAAGAAGAAAAGAGATAAAAATCAAATAGATGCAATAAAAATGGCATAGGGATTATCACCACTGATCCCACAGAAATACAAACTACCATCAGATACTATAAATGGCTCTATGCAAACAAACTAGAAGGTCTAAAGAAGTGGATATATTTCTGAACACATACAGCCACCCAAGTCTCAACCAGGAAGAAGTTAAATCCATGAATAAACCATTAACAAGTTCTGAAATTGAGGCAGTTACTGATAGCCTATCAACAAAAAAATCCAGGACCAGACAGGACAAGACAGATTCATAGCCGAATTCTACCAGAGATGCAAAGAGGAGCAGGTACCATTCCTTCTGATATTATTACAAACAATATGAAAAGAAGAAATCCTTCCTAAAACATTTTACAAGGGGGGCATCATCCTGATACTAAAACCTGGCAGAGACACACCAAAAAATAAAATTTCAGGTCAACATCCCTGAATAACATTGATGTGAAAATCCTCAATAAAATAGTGGCAAACTGAATCCAGCAGCACATCATCATGCTTATCCACCATGATCATTTCAGCTTTAGCCCTGGCATGCGACGCTGGAACATGTGCAAATCAATAAATGTAATATATCACGTAAACAGAACCAATGACAAAAACCACATGTTTATCTCAACAGATGCAGAAAAGGTCTTCGTCAAAACTCAACACCCCATTTGTGGTAAAAACTCTCAATAAAGTAGATATGGATGGAACATATCTCTAAATAATGAGAGCTGTTTATGGCAAACCCACCACCAATATCATACCGAATGGGCAAAAACTGGAAGCGACCCCTTTGAAAACTGATACAAGACAAGGATGCACTGTCTCTCCACTCTTATTCAACATAGTATTAAAGTTTCTGCACTCTCTCTCCACTCCTATTCAACAGAGTATTAAAGTTTCTGCGCAAGGAAATCAGGCAAGAGAAATAATCGGTATTCAAAATAGAAGAGAGGAAGCCAAATTGTCTCTGTTGGCAGACAGCATTGTATACGTAGAAAAACCTATCAATCTCAGCAAAATATTCTCCTTACGCTGGTAAGCAACTTCTACAAGCCTCAGGATTCAACACACATCACTGTGCAAAATCACCAACATTCCTAATAATAGTAAGAGAAAAAACAAAGCATGAGTAAACTCCCATTCACAATTGCTACTAAGAGAATAAAATACCTCGGAATACGACTTAGAAGGAATGTGAAGAAACCGTTGAAGGAGAGCTTCAGACCACTGCTGAAGGAAATAAGAGAGGACATACAGAAATGAAAAAAGCTTCCATGCTTGTGGATCAGACGAGTCAATATTGGAAAGACGGCCATACTGCCCAAAGGAATTTATAGATTCAATGTTATCCCCATCAAGCTACCATTAGTTTTCTTCACAGAATTCGGAAGAAAAACTACTGTATAATTCATATGAAACCAAAAAAGAGGCTGCATAGCAAAAGACAAGCAAAAATTAAGATTGCTTCCAAGCTGGAGGCTTGATGCTCTCTGAGTTCAAAATGCATTACAAGGCTACAGTAAGCAAAAGAGCATGGTACTTGTACCAAAGCAGATGTACAGACCAATGGAACAGAACAGTGGCCTCAGGAATAATACCACACATCTACTACAATGATTTTTAATAGGCCTGAAACAAGCAATGGGGAAAAGAGTTTCCCTTTAATGAATGATATTGGGAAAACTGGTTAGACATACCCAGAAAACTGAAACTGGGCCACTTGCTTACATCTTATGCAAAAATCAACTGAAGATAAATAAAAGACTTAAATGTGAGAATTAAAACCACGAAATTCCTAAACGAACCTATAGGCACACTATTCGGGACATATGCAAAGACTTCCTGGTTTAAACACCAAAAGCAAATGACAATAAAAAGCCACAATCGACAAAATGGAATCTAATTAAACTAAAGAGTTTCGCACAGCACAATAAATTTTCATGAGGTGAACAGACAACCACAGAATGGGTGAATACTGGCAATTGATCTATCTGAAGGAAGGCTAATATCCAGCATCTAACCAAAAGTTAAACAAGTTTACAAGAAAAATAAAAAATAAAAAAACAAAAACCTCATCAAGCAGTGGGCAGAGGGATGTGAACAGACACTCTCAAAAACATGCAGCCAACAAACATGTGAAAAAAAATGCTCATCATCACTATATTAGAGAAATACACGTCAAAACCACAAGTCAAACTACAAGTCAAACCACACATGCCAGCAGGAATGGCGATCACAAAGCCAGAAAACAGCAGATGCTGGAGAGGATGTGGAGAAATAGAAGGCTTTACAGAGTCAGTGGGAGCAGCACTTGTAACCCTCGCGGAAGACACAGTGTGTGGCTTATCTCAAGGATCTAGAACAAGAAATACCATTTGATCCAGCAATCCCATTACTGGGCGTATAACCAAAGGACTTTAAATATTCCACTACACAGACACAGGAACATGTATGTTTATGACAGCACTCTTCACAGTCGCAAAGACTTGGAAACAACCCAAATGTGCACCAATGATAGACTGGATAAATAAAATGTGGCACATATACACCATGGAATCATAGGCAGCCATAAAAATTGATGAGTTTCTGTCTTTTGCAGGGACCTGAATGAAGCTGGAAACCATCATTCGTAGAAACTGTCACAAAGCGAAACCGGAAGACCACCTGTTCCTCATTTCTTAAGTGGGAGTTAGCAGTGAGAACACATGGACACGGGGAGAAAAGCATCACATGGTGGCGGGTGGTGGGATAGTGTTGAGATAACATTAAGAGAAATACCTAATGTAGGTGACTGGTTGATGGGTGTTCTCTAATGGCCAGTGATGATGGGCGTTTTATCATATGTCTGTTGGCTGCATAAATGTCTTCTTTTGAGAAGTGTGAACAAACACTTTTAAAAAGACATACAGGCGTCCAACAGTCTTATTTTTAAAAGTTCAATATCATTGATTATTAAAGAAATGCAAATCAAAAGAACAATGAGATACCATCTCATACATGTCAGAAAGGGTATTATCGTAAAGAAAAATAGTAAGAGATGCAGGCGACGTTACAGAGACCAAGAAATAGTTATGCGGTGTTGGTGGGAATGTGAATTAGTTCAACTTTTGTGTAAATCAGTGAGGCGATTCCTCAAAGGCTGGAAAGCAGAACTACTGGTCACCCCACAATCCTATTGCTGGATATGTACCCAGAGGAATATAAAAATCTCCCTACCGTAAAGACACACCAGTGCAAATGTTCGCTGCGGACTATTCACAAGAGAAGACGTGGAATTAACCAAATGCCCATCAATGAGAGATTGGATTAAAGAAAGTATGGTACATACCCACAAGAAATAATTATGCAGCCATAAAACCTACACTACTCTCCTTTGAGGGTACGCGGATGGAGCTGGAGGATATTATCTTTAGGTAAACTAATGTAGGAACTGCACACCAAATATCGATGCTTTTCACTAGAAGTGGGAGTCTGTGCGATAATAACCAAAATAAAGAAGGGATCCACAGACACGGACCGGCACTTCTGAGGGTGGCAGATGGGAAAAGAGAGACCAGCAGGGAAAATAACTAGTGTTTACTAGACTTAGTACCTGCGTGATAAAATAATCTGTACAACAGCTCCCACATAGCACACCTACATAACAAAAGCTTGACATGTACCCTTGAGTCAAAATAAATAATACACAATAAAAAGAGGATATTATTAGGCAACATCTGCATTGAATTTCCAAAATGATGGCACTGGAACCATCTTGAGCTCTGGCGGTTTGGTGCGGCAGGCCAGCCAGGAGGGGAGCACAGGTGCCCTCACTCCTGACCACATGACGGTCCTGCAGTTCTTCTTGCCGGGCCAGCAGGTGGAGCAGTCCGCCTTTTCTGACCCTGCGAGGGCCCGCGTGTTCTGAGCATTCGGACTGAGGGTGACAGCTGCGTTGTCCTCAGCACAGACCTGAGCAACACCGCCTCGCTCCGGGACAGCTGGAGGCAGAGGTAAATAAAAAATTTCCTCTGACTGCTGAGGATCAGGGACCCAGCAGAAGGGCTTCGTGTAAAATAAAAAATCCCCATGGCTTTAGAGCACCCCAATGTCCTTCCCCACACCCAAGGTGTGGTGGCCACGATGCCGGGTCCACAGCGTGGCCTCGTGACACAGATGTATCATTCGTCACTTAACATCTGTAATAGAAATACAACATCCGTAAACATATATATCACCCATAACAGGGAGGTGACGTTTGTAATACTAACGTAACACCGGAAATACCACTAATACCACTGTAACACTCGTAACAGCAATAAAACACTCATAACACCAGTACAGCATGCGAAATACAAACATAACCTCCATAATACTGATCTAAGTCTGCTAATACAACTGTAACTCTCATAATACCAATACACAATCCACAATGCAAATGAAACATCCGCAACACTTATGTGACGCTTGGAATGCTGTCCTGACACCTGTAGTAAAACTGTAACACTCGTAATAGCAATATACCTCTCATAATTCCAATATATCATCCTGCAATATAAATATAACAGCTGTAATACTGATGTAACACCTGTAATACTGATGTGACCTGTAATACGAACACTCAGAATACTAATACGACATTTGTAATACACATAGAACAACTATAACACTGATACAACACCCATAATTACTGACATAACACTTAACATAAAGATGGAACACCTGAAACACTGACATAACATTCCTACTCTTACCGGGGCACTTGGTTTCACAGCTTCCACTGAGCTGGATTTGGGGGAATTTGTCCTCTATAATGAAGTTTGATGGTGGTGTCTCTGCTTTAGTGACAAGATATTGACATGGTTGCTTTTATTAAAAAGTACTTTATTCTCAATAATTTCCTACTTCTAGGAAACTTCCAATAGCTGCTAGTATACTTTAATCTTTTCTCTCAGAATCCCCAGTGGTTTCTGCTGTGCTAGATTTGAAGCTTTATGCAAAATATTCCACTAGGTTTTACGGAAAGTGGAGACAATCTCCAAGGGTAACACCACGTAATTATTACGTCAGGAAATACAGTTAGTATTGGTAATGGTAATGGCAAAATATTCATTTAGAAACACAAGTTTCATTCTGTCACTTTCTGAATTAGTTTTGCCCATGGTTTCTGCTGATCCTAGAACCAGAGACATCGAACTGACCTTGGCTGCACACCTCAAGTTCTCCTACCTGTTTCCCTTGCCCATTCAGTCTGCTCAACTGCCTGCCGTCTCGTCTGCTTTCACTTGTGGGGACGCAGGCTCTTGGGTGTCTCAGGAATTCTATGTGCAATCTCTCAGTCTATTAACCCAGTGCTCACCCTTATCTAATTTTCCAAGGCTTTGTCCAGCTAGGGCTTTAAAGTCACAGTTTGTGCTCTCTAACTCTAGAAAAGCTAGTAATTGCTGTTTCTAAAGATAAAAAGAAATTCATCCTTTGTCAGATAATTGAGAAGATCACTCTCAATTTTTAAATCAAGGAAATAACAATTAATGAAATAAATTCCATGTTTGAGATAATTAGTAAAGAAAGAAATCTCAGTGCTGAAGACAGATAACACAAATAATGATTGAAATTCCGTAAGAACTTAATGGACAGACTATTACCTTGCTATCTTCCCTGTGTGTTATTAGTTCCAAGTTAGGTTAGGTTTTAATACTTGTTATTTAAATATGTATACACAATACCAGTTATGTTAGGTTTATATTGTATGTAATCCATCAGTACATTTAACTGACATAAAGGTCCTAGCACACATTATGACAATTTATATAAATATTTGTAAACCTCCTTAACTGTAGAGTGTAAATTGAATAAAGTAAGCTTAGATATTTAAGCAGGTGAATTATTAATATTTAAATATTGAAATGCTGTGAGGGTATGTAATTATGTCACAGTTTTGGCACTGGAATGGGGCAGTTGTGTATCCACGTACCCCTTTAACTTAATGACTTTCCTTTTCCTGCCAGATATTTTATTTTCTCATCTAAGGAAACTTACTCCCCAGCAGTATTGTTACCTTGCCTGCTCCTCAGGTGGACTTGGACAGGACTAATTTTACCACACAGAATGACAGGACTATGAGAAAAGCGAATGTATGAAACACTTGATGGAGTAAAAAATACGTTTTACTGTTCATCTTTTTATGTGCTTCTTTTCCATATGCCTGCCTTTCTGGTGAAATGCGTACTCAAGTATTTCTCCATTTTGTAATTGGATAGTTGGTTTTTTTGTTGTTGTTGTTGCTGAGGTACGCGAGTTCTTCATACATTGTGGATAACAGATTGTTACATACATGATAGGCAAACCTTCCTTTGTGTAACATCCTTTCACTTCCTTGATAGTGTCTTTTGATGTACAAAAAATGTTTAATTTTGAGAAAATTCTTTCTTTAGTTG
>NW_022167865.1:0-1216 GCF_008728515.1 Papio anubis
TGCTTGAGCCCAGGAGTTCAAGATCAGCCTGGGCACCGTAGTGAGATGTTGTCTCTACAAAACATAAAATAAAATTTAAAAATTAGCTGGGCATGGTGGTACACGTCCGTAGCTTTCAGGAGACTGAGAGGGGGTGATCCCTTGTGCCCAAGAGTTCAAGGCTGCAGTGAGCCATGATTGTATCACTACACTCCAGCCCAGGTGACAGAGTGAGATCCTGTCTCACTGTTTATTTTTATAAAAATAAAAATGAAAAATAAAGAAAAGAAAAAGAAAAATAGGAGAAACCTCTATACCATTTGAGTTTTGATCTTTTTTATGTGACCTGTTATTTTCTTTTTGTCCAATCCGTGATTTTCCTTTTTGTCCTCAGTATTTTAAAAATTATGATACTATGCCTTGGATTTCATTCCTTTTGTTAGACACTTCTGTTAGACACTTGATTTCTATGTCTGTCTCACTTTGGAATCATATCTCTCAGGTCTGAGAAAAGTTCTTGAATTATTTCTTTGATAATTTCATCCCTTCTGTTCCCTCTGTCTATTCTTTCTAGAAATCCTCCTATTCATCCAGATTATCTAATTTTCATATATTTTCTATACCATCTACATTTCTTTTCCTTTTTTTTCTTTTGAGACAGTGTCAGCCAGGTTGGAGTGTAGTGGCGCTATCTTGGCTCACTCCAACCTCCACCTCTCCCGGGTTCAAGCGATTCTCCTGCCTTAGCCTCCCAAGTAGCTGGGATTACAGGCGCATGCCACCACTCCTGGCTAATTTTTGTATTTTTAGTAGAGATGGGGTTTCACCATGTTGGCAAGGCTGGTCTCAAACTCCCTAATCTCAAGTGATCAACCCACTTCGGCATCCCAAAGTGCAGAGATTACAGGCCTGAGCTACTGTGCCCAGCTCCATCTACATTTCTTTATCCTTTGCTTCTTTTTAGAAGATTTCTTCGACTTAAAATTTTTTATTTAACAATGTGTTCTTTACCATGGAGAGAATATCGTCTCTTATGTTTACGAAAATATTTATTGCACCGGATTTTATTATTTGGCTCTTTGCATTTTGCATTCTCTAAATTTCCTCTTCTTTTTTTTTGTTTTTTGAGACGGAGTCTTGCTCTGTCGCCCGGGCTGGAGTGCAGTGGCCGGATCTCAGCTCACTGCAAGCTCCGCCTCCCAGGTTTACGCCATTCTCCTGCCTCAGCCTCCCGAGT
>NW_022167866.1:0-1216 GCF_008728515.1 Papio anubis
CCTCCCACAGCCCCTGGCAACCATCCTTCTACTTCCTGCCTCTGTGGTGCTGACTCCTCAGGTGTCTCACGGAAAAGGACTCAGAGCATCTGTAATGCCCTCTTTCTTATGTCATATTATCCCCTTGTGTCCCTTCTTCATTTTGTCAGGGGGCCTCCTTAACCTCCTACGGGATGTGTGGGTGATCAACTTCTGAACCCTTACCTAGAAAAGAAAATTTTTGATTTTTCTCTGTGACTTTATAGCTTGACTTGAAAATGCTACATTCCAAATTACCTCTCCTTAATATCTTTTTTTTCTTTCTTTCTTAAAACAGAGTCTTGCTCTGTCACCCAGGCTGGAGTGCAGTGGCACGATCTTGGCTCACTGCGGCCTCTGCCTCCTGGGTTCTAGCAATCCTCCTGCCTCAGCCTCCCGGGTAGCTGGGATTACAGGCACGCACCACCACACCTGGCTAATTTTTGTATTTTCAGTAGAGACGGTGTTTCACCATGTTGGACAGGCTGGTCTCGAACTCCTGACCTCAAGTGATCTGCCTGCCTCGGCCTCCCAAAGTGCTAGAATTATAGGCATGAGCCACCATGCCCGGGCCTTAATATCTTTTTTCTTTTTATTTGTTTTTAAGACAGGGTTTCACTCTATTGCCTTAGCTGGTCTCTAACTCCTGGGCTCAAGCGATCCTTCCACCCTGGTCTCCCAAAGTGCTGGGATTACAGGCATGAGCTATGGTGCTTGGTCTGCTCAATGTCTTGACGGTATTGTTCCATCATCTTCCAGTATCTGCTGCTGCTGCTGAAAAGTCTGATGCTAATTTCATTCTCATTTCCTTCTATTTAAGAAGACTTTGCTCTCTGGAAGTTAGTGGTGTTGTCGTTTTGATTTTTGAGACAGGTCTCACTCTGTGGCCCGGGCTGGAGTGCAATGGTGCCATCATGGCTCACTGGAGCTCTGACCTCCTGGGCCCGACCAATCTTCCCACCTCAGCCTCTTGAGCAGCTGGGACCACAGATGCATGCCACCATGCCCAGCTAATTTATTTTTAGTTTTTGTAAAGACCGTGTCTCCCTATGTTGCCCAGGCTGGTCTTGAACTCCTGGACTCAAGTGACCCTCCAACCTCGGTCTCCCAAAGTGCTGGGATTACAGCCATGAGCCACTGCTTGTTTTCAGAGTTTTGAGATTCATCAAGATATGTCTGAGTGGGGTCTTTTCTCCGT
>NW_022167867.1:0-1216 GCF_008728515.1 Papio anubis
ACCCAATCTGTCACTGATGGACATTTGGGTTGATTCCAAGTCTTTGCTATTGTGAATAGTGCTGCAATAAACATACGTGTGCATGTGTCTTTAGAGCAGCATAATTTATAATTCTTTGGGTATATCCCCAGTAATGGGATGGCTGGGTCATATGGTACATCTAGTTCTAGATCCTTGAGGAATCGCCATACTGTTTTCCATAATGGTTGAACTAGTTTACAATCCCACCAACATTTTGTCAAGCAACTTCCACTAAGTAAAAACCCTCCAGATTTTTAGATGAAAGTGCATCAAATGTGTGAATTTATCTGGAGAGTTGATATATTGTACATATTGAGGCTTCATATGCATAAATATTACTTAGAGCTCTATATACTTGGGTTCTTCAGTAAAGCCTTATTTTTCCTAAAGTCCTTGGAAGAGTTCTAAGGATTGTATATTTTTTCTTGTTACTTGTTAAAAAGATGCTTCTTTTTTCATTGCAATTTTTACCTGGTTATATGTATGTAAATGCTAATAATTTTTTGATGTAAATATTGTACCAATAGTAGAACACTTATTAGTTTTGAATGCTTTCTTTGTGAAGTTTATTGAATTAATATTACTAATGAAAATTATGAAAAACTATTATTTTTCTGGATTGTGAATGAGTTGATAGAGGAACTCACAAAGAAGAGCAGAAAAAAATCAACATTGAGTGAGAATGAAAACAAAAAAAAACTCTATAAGACTCTTTAAAAGAGCCTGAAAATAAAAAATTACAAAATTTACTTAAATTACGCTAAAAACAAGAATAAAACATTACTAATCTAAACATAAATTTATTTTGTATGAAGTTACGTTTATTGAAATACCTGAAAAAGGCATTAATGAAAAATGTATCTTGTGCACTTAGAGAAGAGTGAAGAAATGGCTTTGATTAGAAGATAAATAATAGGGATATATAGGGTAATATAAAGACTTAAGACAGAAGTTAGATGTGAAATATATTATTACAGAAATGTCTTGCCAGGAATCAATTAAAACTAGCTCATCAGAGTAAAAGATAAAACTGAGAAATGGGCACAAAATGTATCACAGGAAGATCGAGAGATTAAAAATTATAAAAGAGTGAAGAGATATGATAGATAAGCTAGGAATCTTCAACATACATACAACTGCAATCCTAGAAAAACAAAAAAAGAGAAGACAAAAAAAAAAAAGCTAATAAGTTTCT
>NW_022167868.1:0-1216 GCF_008728515.1 Papio anubis
GGGTGCTGACAAGTTGATGGGTGCAGCACAGCAACATGGCACAAGTATACATATGTAACAAACCTGCACGTTATGCACATGTACCCTAGAACTTAAAGTATAATAATAATTTAAAAAAAAAAGAAAGAAAGAAAGAAAAGAAAAAAAAAAAAAGAAAGTTTCCTCTTGACAGTAGTTATCTTTGGTCTAAAACTATTACATCCTAAATTAATGGATATTCCTTCTTAAGAAATGTTAAAGACCACAGACTTGAGATAGGAGCACTAGGATTCCTATTATCTAAGGTTCCAGTAAAGATTGATCACTTTTATTTCCTCTGAAATTCAAATAACCGTTAATAACAGCATGGGGCATGTGAGATAAAGCAAAGAGGAAGAACACAGAATTCAGTGATTTCTGTGTGGATTCCACAAAGGGAGTTGTGCTTTTACATCATGGAAAAAATAATCAGATTGAAAGCTCTTGAGATAGACGAGAACAGATTATGGAACTGGAGTATATGCTAAAAGTAATTACTGAATATACTCCAAAATAATTTTGTAAGTTGCATAGAAGAGCCCAATGACATTAACAGCTGGTTGGTGCCTTGGCCCACATACTGTATTTGAAATAATGCCGTTATAGATGCCAAGCATTATTTAAGTTCATAATGGCTTTAGGTACCTATTTGACACTTTCTATCATCAAGTATAATTCAGTGTTTTCAGTTTGTTTTCAAGCTCTTCTGAAAAGTTCTTCTCCTTGTATAATCTATAGAATTACCTTTTATATTGATATGTCAAATAGAGGTACATTATAAATTAAAACCATCTGTGTTTGCCAAATGTCTATATATCACAGTTATAAATTGTGAGTTTAAACTGATGAAGAGAAAAACAGTTGTTTTTGCATATCTGTAAGCAGTGAGCTTGATGTATGGATAGTCTTAAATATTAACTGGAAATAAGGATGTACTCTGTTTGAATAAAACATTTAGTATGATAAATTCAACTCTCAAATCATAATTTAATTGAAAGGATTTTATTCTATTGCTTCTTACTTACCAGGCTTTTGCACAGATACATCTTGAGCCTTGCCATAGTATGTACAGACTAGTATGATGTTTAAAACTCATAGTGATGAGAGTGAAATAACATTGTTCCACTGCTTCTTCATTGTAATATTGAAATCAAATCGACCTGGGAGGCTCTGATAGATCAAATAAAGCTTAGAAAAT
>NW_022167869.1:0-1215 GCF_008728515.1 Papio anubis
GGGTGCTGACAAGTTGATGGGTGCAGCACAGCAACATGGCACAAGTATACATATGTAACAAACCTGCACGTTATGCACATGTACCCTAGAACTTAAAGTATAATAATAATTTAAAAAAAAAAGAAAGAAAGAAAGAAAAGAAAAAAAAAAAAGAAAGTTTCCTCTTGACAGTAGTTATCTTTGGTCTAAAACTATTACATCCTAAATTAATGGATATTCCTTCTTAAGAAATGTTAAAGACCACAGACTTGAGATAGGAGCACTAGGATTCCTATTATCTAAGGTTCCAGTAAAGATTGATCACTTTTATTTCCTCTGAAATTCAAATAACCGTTAATAACAGTATGGGGCATGTGAGATAAAGCAAAGAGGAAGAACACAGAATTCAGTGATTTCTGTGTGGATTCCACAAAGGGAGTTGTGCTTTTACATCATGGAAAAAATAATCAGATTGAAAGCTCTTGAGATAGACGAGAACAGATTATGGAACTGGAGTATATGCTAAAAGTAATTACTGAATATACTCCAAAATAATTTTGTAAGTTGCATAGAAGAGCCCAATGACATTAACAGCTGGTTGGTGCCTTGGCCCACATACTGTATTTGAAATAATGCCGTTATAGATGCCAAGCATTATTTAAGTTCATAATGGCTTTAGGTACCTATTTGATACTTTCTATCATCAAGTATAATTCAGTGTTTTCAGTTTGTTTTCAAGCTCTTCTGAAAAGTTCTTCTCCTTGTATAATCTATAGAATTACCTTTTATATTGATATGTCAAATAGAGGTACATTATAAATTAAAACCATCTGTGTTTGCCAAATGTCTATATATCACAGTTATAAATTGTGAGTTTAAACTGATGAAGAGAAAAACAGTTGTTTTTGCATATCTGTAAGCAGTGAGCTTGATGTATGGATAGTCTTAAATATTAACTGGAAATAAGGATGTACTCTGTTTGAATAAAACATTTAGTATGATAAATTCAACTCTCAAATCATAATTTAATTGAAAGGATTTTATTCTATTGCTTCTTACTTACCAGGCTTTTGCACAGATACATCTTGAGCCTTGCCATAGTATGTACAGACTAGTATGATGTTTAAAACTCATAGTGATGAGAGTGAAATAACATTGTTCCACTGCTTCTTCATTGTAATATTGAAATCAAATCGACCTGGGAGGCTCTGATAGATCAAATAAAGCTTAGAAAAT
>NW_022167870.1:0-1215 GCF_008728515.1 Papio anubis
GCGCCCAAGGCTAACATAGCCTTGGTAGAGAAGGAGACAATTTAGAGTTGTCTCAGGACACCCTGTTTCCACACACTCTACTTCCTTTCACGCTCACACAAAAATGTTGCTGTTAGTCAATAAACTCAAACATTCCGCGAGTCAATGGAACTGTCTTCATCTTAATTCTTCACCCTGACTCTGACTCAATGGGTCAATAGAGGCCAGATGGTTTTGAAGAGCTAAACCTGAACCTATGCATGGATCACACTAACAAAACTGACCTTAGATGTGGGCAGTAGGGTTTGGTTGGCCCCAAGACAACAGGTGTTATGAGTCTGATGGAAACAAGCAGCCCAGGACATGTGAAGACCCAGGTCCCGCCAATGTTCAATCACACTGTCAGGGCTCAGCAAAAAACACCTTCCTCCATGGGCTGCTCAGGCGACCATGTAGAGCTGGCCAGCTCAGGCCAAGAAGTAAGGGAGACCAAGTGCCCCAGAAGGACAGGTTGCATACCCACAGAGCTTGGGGATGAAGGCGGCGGTAGATGAGAGACATGTGTTCTCAGGTGCTGGAGTTAGCAGCATAGGGATCCCCTTCCTGAGGCGGGGAAATAATGGAACAAGAACTGCTCTCACAGTGTCCCCACAATGCTGCCAGCACACAGAAAGAAGGGGGCCCAGGGTCGGGTGGGGCTATAAAGAACGCCACTTCACCTGCCCCCACCCAAGAGCTCAGCTGCTGGCAGATATTAGAGAGTGCAGGTTGAGGACTGAACACAGTCCTCAACCTTTTTTCTTTCTGGACCTTTTTCCTTTCTTTCTGAAATTCCTGTTTAAGGACGTGAGGAATCATGCCTTACAAACCATAAAATTTCATCAAAAAGGTCCTTTCTAACCCAGTACATTGTGACTTGCTTTCCAACCTGACTCTGTCATGACATCACCTGACAGATAGTAGACCCCCTTAGCATTCCTTTCTACTGACTCCATGCTTTAGACAAAACTTAACTTTTTCTACCAATTTCCAACTAAAGAATCCCTAAACCCACATAAAACTTGTAAGCTCATGCCTTGAGATGTCCCACCTTTTGGGGCTTAACCAACATATACCTTCCATGTATTGATTTATAATTTTAACTGCAACTCCTGGGTCCATGACATGTTTCTTTTATATATATATACACACTTTAAGTTCTAGGGTACATGTGCACAACATGCAGGTTTGTTACAT
>NW_022167871.1:0-1215 GCF_008728515.1 Papio anubis
AAAAAAACCAGAATGAAGGAAAAAATCCATATAATCATTTCCATTATGCTAAAAAATTATTTGATAAAATTTAATATTCTTTAATAATAAAAAACCCTTTGAAAACTGGGTATGGGATGAACGTATTTCAACATAATAAGTCATATGTGACAGACCCACAGCTAGTTTCATACTAAGTGGGGAAAAACTAAAAATCTTTCCTCTAAAATCTGGAAGATGACAAGAATATTCACTTTTACCACTGTTATTCAACATAATTCTGAAAGTTCTATCTGGAGCAATCAGACAGGAGAAAGCAATAAAAAGCATCCCAACTGGAAAAGAAGTCAAATTATCATTTTTGTTGATGATATCATCTTATATTTGAAAAAACATAAAGACTCCTCTGATAGGGTTTCAATGTGTGTTCCCTCCCAAATCTCATATTTTAATTCTCAATGTTGGAGGTGGGCCTGGTGAAAGGTGATTTAACCATCGGGGTGGATTACTCACAAATGGCTTAGCACCATCCCATTTGGTCCTATCCACATGACAGGGAGTGAGTTCCCATAAGATCTGGTCATTTAAAAGCGTGTAACAACTCGCCCCTCTGTTTTTCGCTCCTGCTTTTTGCTCTGTGATGTGCAAGATTCTGCTTCAACTTCTGCCATGACTGTAAACTTCCAGAGGCCTCCCCAGAAGTGCATGCCAGTGCTGCCTTCTCTACAGCCTGTAGAATCATGAGCCACTTAAACCTCCTTTTTAAAAAATAAATTACCCAGTCTCAGGTATTCATAGTGATGCAAAAATAGCTTACTACAGAAAATTGGCACAAAGGAGTGGAAAATTGTTATAAGAATACCTGAAAATGTGGAATCAGCTTTGTAATTGGGTAAACAGGCAGAGGTTGGAAGAGTTTGTAGGACTCAGAAGAAGATAGAAAAGTGAGGGAAAGTTGAGATTTTCTTAGAGACTGGTTGAATGGTTGTGACCAAAATGCTGATAGTGATCTGGACAGTGAAGGCTGGCCTGAGGAGGTCTCAGATGGAAATTAGAAACTTATTAGGACCGAAGCAAAGGTCATTCATGTTGTCTTAGCAAAGTGGTTGGCTGAATTTTGGTCATGCCCTAGGGATATATAAAAGTTTGAGTTTGAAAGTGATGATTTAGGGTTTCTGTTGGAAAAATGTCTAAGCAGCAAAGCATTCAAGATGTGGCCTGGCTGCTTCTAACAAC
>NW_022167872.1:0-1215 GCF_008728515.1 Papio anubis
GAGGTTGCAGTGAGCCAACATTGTGCCACTACACTCCAGCCTGGGCAACAGAGTGAGAGTCTGTCTCAAAAACAAACAAACGAAAAAAAAAAAAAAAAAAAAACGTGATCCACCCTCCTCAGCCTCCCAAAGTGCTGGGATTACCGGTGTGAGCCACCGCGCCCGGCAGAGTTTGCCTCTGCTTAATAGGAAGTTTTGGTTATAGCACATTATTATACCCGAAGACCTAACTGAATCATACTTAACAATGTCCATTTTAAAGTTGGTGTTAAGTAACCGTCAGATTTACAGAGAACTTAACAACTGTTATAAAAATTAGAACTTCATTTATGCGAGACCTGTATTGCTATTGAATAAAAGATGTTCACCTTATATTCACAAGAAAAAATACAAGGTGTTCAAAATGAAATGCCTTCTCTTTCCAGATTTTCATTCCCCATCCACCCACTCCTAAGAAAATGTCAACACAATCAGCGGGCTCAAATAATGAACTACACATCCTTCTCCAAGCATTTTGTCTTTGAATACTGCTCTCCTCTTTGTAGCACCCCTACAGCACTGAATGGTCCCTTTCTCACAGGTTAGTTCTTCACATCTAATTGAATTAGCGGAGGTTCCTTCTGCCTGGTTCTTTTTCTAGGGACAAAGGCAGAAACTGTTCAGACTGCTGCTTAGAAAAGCAGTTGATGTCATTAATTTCCTTGTCTCTGAACAGGATAATTATGGTTATTCAGGAAAAAATCCACTCCATTGGATTTCCAAAGCTTTGACCTGCCAGACAGACCTCCAGCAGAAAAGGGAAAAATCCTTCTTGTTAGTTGTGCTAAGACTGAGCAACTTGAGGGCAGGGTCTTACCTTAATCTTCTTTACATTTCCACTGCCTAGAATAATGCCCCGTATATAAAAGGGGCATTTTATATCAATTTAACTGGCTGATACTGTCCTTTGATACTCATTTAAGACTGTTGGCCGGGCGCGGTGGCTCACGCCTGTAATCCCAGCACTTTGGGAGGCCGAGGCGGGCGGATCACAAGGTCAGGAGATCGAGACCACGGTGAAACCCCGTCTCTACTAAAAATACAAAAAATTAGCCGGGCGCGGTTGTGGGCGCCTGTAGTCCCAGCTACTCGGGAGGCTGAGGCAGGAGAATGGCGTGAACCCGGGAGGCGGAGCTTGCAGTGAGCCGAGATCGCGCCACTGCACTCCAGCCTGGG
>NW_022167873.1:0-38660 GCF_008728515.1 Papio anubis
TGGAGCTGCTCTTCTCGAGGAGCATCTATGTGGCATTCTCTGTATCTCCTGAATTTGAATGTTGGCATGCCTTGCTAGGTTGGGGAAGTTCTCCTGGATAATATCCTGAAGAGTATTTTCCAACTTGGTTCCATTTTCCCCGTCACTTTCAGGTACACCAATCAGATGTAGATTGGTCTTTTCACATAGTCCCATATTTCTTTGAGGCTTTGTTCATTTCTTTTACTCTTTTTTCTCTACACTTCTCTTCTCGCTTCATTTCATTCATTTGATGTTCAATCACTGATACCCTTTCTTCCACTTGATCGAATTGGCTACTGAAGCTTGTGCATGCATCACGTAGTTCTTGTGAGATGGTTTTCAGCTCCATCGGGTCATTGAAGGTGCTCTCTGTGCAGCTTATTCTAGTTAGCCTTTCGTCTAATCTTTTCTTCAAAGTTTTTAGCTTCTTTGCAATGGGTTCGAACATCCTCCTTTAGCTCGGAGAAGTTTGTTTTTACTGATATTCTGAGGCCTGCTTCTTTCAACTTCTCAAAGTCATTCTCCATCCAGCTTTGATCCTTTGCTGGCAGGGAGCTGTGTCCTTTGGAGGAGAAGAGCCACTCTGATTTTCAGAATTTTCAGCTTTTCTCCTCTGGTTTCTCCCCATCTTTGAGGTTTTATCTACCTTTGGTCTTTGATTATGGTGATCTAGAGATGAGGTTTTCATGTGCATGTTCTTTATGTTTGTTAGTTTTCCTTCTAACAGTTAGGACCCTCAGCTGCAGGTCCTTTGGAGTTTGCTGGAGGTCCACTCCAGACACCGTTTTCCTGGGTATCACCAGTGGAGGCTGCAGAACAGCAAATATTGCAGAACAGCAAATATTACAGAACAGCAAATGCTGCTCTGGAAGCTTCATCTCAGAAGGGCACCCTGCTGTATGAGGTGTCAGTTGGCTCCTACTGGGAGGTGTCTCCCAGTTAGGCTACCTGGGGGTCAAGGACCTACTTGAGGAGGCAGTCTGTCCGTTCTCAGATCTCAAAATCCATGCTGGGAGAACCATTACTCTCTTCAAAACTGTCAGACAGGGACGTTTAAGTCTGCAGAAATTTCTGCTGCCTTTTATTCAGTTATGCTCTGCTCCCAGAGGTGGAGCCTACACAGGCAGGTAGGCCCCTTGATCTGCAGTGGGCTCCACCCAGTGTGAAATTCCCAGCTTCTTTGTTTACCTACTCAAGCTTCAGCAATGGTGGATGCCCCTCACCCAGCCTCGCTGCTGCCTTCCAGTTCAGCAAAATTTCAAGATACAAAATTAACGTACACAAATTAGTAACTCTGCTATATGCCAACAGTGACCAAACTGAGAATCAAATCAAGAACTTAACCCTTTTTACAATAGTTGCAAAAAAAAAAAAAAAAAAAAAACCTTAGGAATATACCTAACTAAGGACGTGAAAGACCTCTACAAGGAAAACTCAAAACACTGTTGAAGGAAATCATAGATGACACAATCAAATGGAAACACATTCCATGCTCATGGATGAATACAATCAATATTGTGAAAATTACCATACTGCCAAAAATGATCTACAAATTCAATGCAATTCTCATCAAAATACCATCATTTTTCACAGAACTAGAAAAAAAAAGTCCTAAAATTCATATGGAACCTAAAAGGAGCCTGAATAACCAAAACAAGAGTAAGCAAAAAAGAGCAAATCTGGAGCTATCATATTACCAGACTTCAAACTATACTACAAGGCCATAGTCACCAAAACAGCATGGTACTGGTATAAAAATAGGCATGCAGACCAATGGAACAGAACAGAGAACTCAGAAATAAACTCAAATATTACAGCCAACTGATCTTCGACTAAGCAAGCAAAAACATAGAGTGCGGAAACGACACCATGGTGCTGGGATAATTGGCCAGCCACGAGTAGAAGAATAAAACTGGATCCTCATCTCTCACCTTTTACAAAAATCAACTCAAGATGGATCAAAGACTTAAATGTAGGACCTGAACCCATAAAAACTCTAGAAGATAACATCGGAAAAACCCTCCTTGACGTTGGCTTAGGCAAAGACTTCATGACCAAGAAACCAAAAGCAAATGCAACAAAACAAAGATAAATAGATGGAATTTAACTAAACTAAAAAACTTCTGCACAGCAAAAGAAATAATTGGCAGAATTAACAGACAACCCACAGAGTGGGAGAAAATCTTCACAATCTATACATCCAACAAAGGACTAATATCTAGAATCCACAAGGAACTCAAACAAATCAGCAAGAAAAAGACAAACAATCCCATCAAAAAGTGGGCTAAGAACATGATTGGACAATTCTCAAAAGAAGGCATACAAATGGCCAACAAGCATATGGAAAAATGCTCAGTATCACTAATTAACAGAAACCTGCAAATCAAAACCACAATGCAATGCCACCTCCCTCCTGCAAGAATGGCCTTAACAAAAAAATCCAAAAATAATAGATGTTGTCATATATGCAGTGAAAAGGGAACACTTTTACACTGTTGGTGGAAATGTAAACTAGTACAACCATTATGGGAAACAGTGTGGAGAGTCCCTAAAGAATACTCCACTGTAGTAGATCAAAAGTAGATCTACCGTTTGATCCAGCAATCCCACTACTAAGTATCTACCCGAGGGAAAAGAAGTCATTATATGAAAAAAATACTTGCACACGCATGTTTCTAGCAGCACAATTTGCAATTTCAAAAATATGGTACCAGCACAAATGACCATCAATCAACAAGTGGATGTGGATAAAGAAAATGTTATATATATATACACACACACACACACATACATGTATACACACACACACACACACACCATGGAATACTACTCAGCCATCAGAAGGAAGGAAATAATGGCATTTGTAGCAATCTGGATGGAATTGGAGACTATTATTCTAAGTGAAGTAACTCAGGAATGGAAAGCCAAACATTGAATGTTCTCACATACATGTGGGAGCTAAGCTATGAGGACACAAAGGCATAAGAATGATATATTGTACTTTGGGGACTTGGGGAAATGGCAGGGGGTGGGTGAGGGATAAAAGACTACGCATTGGGTACAGTGCTCGCGTGATGGGTGCACCAAAATCTCAGAAATCATCCCTAAATAACTTATTCATGTAATCAAACACCACCTGCTTCCTAAACACTCACTGAAATTAAAAATAAATTAAAAAAAAACAGACAAGTAAGACAAAAAGATAAAAAACTCTATGTTTTGAACACAGACTGTTCCAGCCTGGCTTTGTTTTTAGAAACTGCCTTGTTTCTCTTCAACAGACCATACTTTTTAGTGTGCACAATAAACAAGTGCTCAGGCCGAGGCGCAAGGGAAAGGGGCCCTAAGAGTTGGCAAACAATACATGGACATGTACGTTATTAAAAAAACAAAACAAAACAAGGAAGCCGAGCCAGTGCTCATGGACCCAGGAATACCAAGCAGTGACTGGGCCGAGTTCCACAGGCAGACAATGGGGCTTCTCAGCTTTCATTCCTGGCAGTTCCACTTGGGGAGAGGGATGTACCTTCTCCTGGCAGTAAGGATGTGACAAGAATAATGTGCCCCATGTTCTTGAGGAAATATTTTCAGAACGTGTCTGCAGTTTGTCTTTTGGGGTTTCTTAGCAAGTAACCAGAAAGTCAGCATGTTGATAGTTTAAGGCTTGTTGATTTTTTTTTTTCATGACTGTGTAAATGGTACAATTTTTTTTTTTTTTAAAGTGGAGGTTTAAAGTACCAGTTTTATTAATGGAAAAGCTGGATGGAAGAATGATTCATGGATTAAATGCCAAAACACAGCTTCCTTGTCTTTTCTTCTACAAATTGAGTTAATTCATTTAGCTACTCAGAGTTTAAAAATAGCCAGTGGAAACCTAGCTGGCCTGCCTGAGAGGAAGAAAGGCAGGGAGTCACTGCCACTGGTCAAAGGCAGGTAGGGAAGTTTGCAGGAGGTCATAGACTACATTGGCTTTGAGTGTCTCTAAATGGAGAATGGGATGGGAGCCAAGCCCCTAAACACATACATTAAGGAAGTACATGATTTGTAGCTGTGGTGAAACAGATAATTGAATTGGGCAGAGTTTTTGGCTGCCTTCTAAGCTTGGTCTGGCCTGACCAAGTGACCCTAATGAATAATGCGTTGGCAGAACAATGAGATCTACTGACATATCCAAGCTAGTTTTGAGTTCTGCTAAAAGCAAAATCAAAGTATTTCTATTGTAGTACTGATTTACAGAAGAAATGCAAATGTATTTAAAACAGGTTTTACAAAACTGTTTAACATACAGATCTCTTTTAAGGGAAATAGTTTATAGATTTCCACAACTGACTCAAATTTATTTTACTATAATGATAGTTTCTCTTTCTTTTATTTTTTTTTCTTGTCCTTAGGGCTCATTGAGATTCTTAGATCTTGAGTTTCTAGAATTTGGAAAAGTTTTAACCATTATTGCTTCAAATATTTTTCTGCCCCCATCCCACCCTGGTTAATCTAGTAACACATGTTATTAGCTTGTCTGAAGTTGTTCCATGGCTCACTGATGCTCTCTTTTTATTTTTGAGTTTTTTCTCTTTTTCAGGGATCATTGTCCTGCACAGTCTAATGTCCTATGTGTCTTATATTTTTTCCTGCTTTCCAGTTACTTCCAACAGATGGATAAAATTGGTCCTTGCTAATTCATCCTAGCTGGAAGTGGAACCAACAAGAGCCACTTCCAAAACCTCTCTCAAAAGATTAAGGAAACTTTCTTATTCCAAAAACCCTCTGGAAATGTCTTCTTCAGGTTCATTGACCATTTAAGGTCATGTGTTTACCTTAAATCTATAATTCTTGTAAGATGGGACTGTGATTTTTAAGAAGGCTTGAACTACCTGTGCCACTGCTAGAGTTAGAGGTAGAGTTAGCTTTTCTCTAAGTCAACTTCTCACCTTGAGCAATAGTGACATTGCGGGCTGGATAATTCTTTGGTGTGAGGGGCTGTCCTATGTACTGTAGGATATTTAGCAGCATTCCTGTCCTTTACTCATGAGTTGCCAGAAGTTGCTATCCAAATAGTGACAATTAAAAACGTCCCCAGACATTGCCAAACATCCTGGGTGTGGGGGCAAAAATATCTCCCAGGGGAGACCCCCTGTTCTAAGTATGTGGGCTTCATAAAGGGGTGTGAATACCAAATAAATATGGAGTTGTTACCAAGAGAAGGGGAGGCAACCACGGTATCCATTGCAATATACAAGCATCATATTTTATGGCAAAAGACATTTACAACTTATTTTGATATATATTTGGAGTAATGTATAATCCTTAGGTACTAATAACAATCAAGTTATAGATAGCTAAGAGAATCAAATTAGGTACATATACGAAAACACAGTGTGAAGTATAAAACCCTAAACACTTAATGGTATAAAAAGTGAAAACCCTAAACACATACTATGTATGTGTACCTAAGTTGATCTAATTTGTACGCCATTACATGTTTCATGTTATGATTAGGGTAGATGGTAGTGAAGAGAACACCTGATAAATTTAGGACCTAAAGAACATTTAGGGGAACGTCATCATTTTGTAATAAGCATCACCCTGTGTTTAAACAGCATAGGAGCATTCTCCCAAGTATAACTACAGGTACGTGGAAGGAATATTGGGAGAAGTTAAACAGTGACCATTTTGGCTGAGACCCTGAGAAAACTGCCCATCTGCTCTGTCTCTGACATTAGACTCACTAGGAATAGATAAAGAATGAAATATTGGCTGTTTTCTAAAATGCAGTTGCTGAAGCCTTTAAAATTCAATGGGGGTATCATTAGGATTTATCTATTCTTTTAAAACTATTACCTTTTAATGAAACTATTACATGTAGAACACTTAGTTTACAAAAGGACTTTTCAAATCATCATCTTGTTTAATGTGCAAAATCTTTGTGACTTGGTTATTATTAATACTTTTTCTTTTTAGACTCGTGGAAATTGAGTGTCAAAGGCTTTAAGCAACTTACCCAAGGTCACACAGGAGGTAAATGAAAGAGCTGGAGTTTGATACCAGATCTGAACCCTGTCATTCTAAGTTGCATTTTTTTCCCCTCTTCAATCTACTTTTTTAGGCTGATAGACCATGATGCATTCTTTCTAAATTAAGGAGTGGGGAAATGTGCTGTTTGCAAAATTACTCGCTCTAAGTCTCTAGATGCTCCAATGCAAACTTCAGGGTCAAGCACTTTGGCAGTGCCAAATAGTCTGTTTCTGACTAGTATAGACAAGCATTTAGACAGCACATAACTAGCTTTGTGAGTGTTGCTTACGCAAAATACATGCCACCAACCCTCTCTGGCCATCAGTGTTCTCTCTCAGAGAAGCACAGCTTCTTTGTCATAGACTCTGGGCAATTTTTAAGCACAGGAAAACGCTTTGCTACTTCAAGGCTGGTCCTAAGACTAGCAGTGTTGATATTACCTTTGTTAGAAATGAAGAATTTCAGGCCATACCACAAACCTACTTAATCAGAATCTGCATTAACAAGCTCCTTGTGTGATTAATATACACATTGAAGTTTGAGAAACACTGTATTAGATACAGGTGCCCTATGTGACTTCTCAAAGTCCTCTCCAGTCTAGTGGTTCTTTAACCCAATGGCAAATGATCTGGGCAATTTTGATAATTCTGATGGGGTGTGCCTAATCACATTAGTGATGTTATGACTTTTCCTAAGGCTGTTATAGATGATATCCATATATAAGATCCACCTTAACACACCATGAAATCATGCAAGGTATTTGTCTCTGAAGATCCCAGGGGCATAAGTGCATTAGACAGGCACAGGCTGGACGTGAATACCACCCAGGAGCATGACTCCTAGTGCCAGATGCATTACGCTTATGCTATCCACAGTGATTAAATCAAGTGGCTATAAATTGTGATGTCTTAATGAATGATACTTTTAGATCTTCACAGATAACTTGTTTTATTCTGTAACCTCTAAGGAATGTAGATATTATCTCATAGACTGATGATAATGATGGGTCCAAAATCTGATTTTCAACTTTGTCACCTACTAGTTACTAAGTACAAAAAAATCTGATTTTTCTAGGTCTCATTTTCTGTAAATTGAAAAAATTAGACTGATAATCTAATCTAATCTTGTTGCAATCCATTAAAACAAACTCACTTGTGGCCAGACAGAATTAGAGTGATAATCTATTTTTACAACAGCTATAAAGCATGATCGCATGCACACTGTGTATCATTTTATGATAATTAACCAATTAGACCATAAAAATGAAAAACCTAAACTGACAGGGACTTGGAAAGGAATTTGAAAGATTGCTAAGAATACTCTTCCAGGATAATTTAAGTGATAACCACAAACTGAAAGATGGAGGCCACCGTGACCTGCTGAGACAGCTTGTGACTGAAAACTGTTGTTTCAGCTTGACTTATATGCTCAAAGCCTTAAAGGGACGCTTCCCCTAAAGAAACAGAAAACAACATAACATTTAATTCCACTTCTGGAGGAGGCCAGGGCCTACCTAGACAAAACTGAGCTTTGCTAGTTCAGCTTCTTTATTTAATGAAGGTTCAGCGATTATGGCATGTATTAGCAAGCAAAATCTTTCTATTGAAAGCACCAGGAACTTATTCTTTCAAAACAATATTTAATTGTAGAATATATAAAAAATACGGAAAATAATAACTAGATACCCATATCTATTGAATTAATAAATATTAACATTTTGTGATGTTTCCTTTAGATTCATTTTTTCTCTATAGAAATTATATCTACAGTTGAAGTCACACTCATTCTTACATCCACCCCAAAACTATGATTTTGAAGTAGTTTATATTATTCCCTTGAATATTTTTGACAGTTTTACACATACTTATGTATCTTAAATAATGCATACAATCATTTTGTTGTAATTTTTCAGGGATGCGATTTGTAGCAGTTGCTAAATTCCCTCAAGCCAATGGATTTTAAGGCACATGTAGGGGACAGTTGCATGAATGCTGCCAGGTCCCCTTCAAGCAATTTTCAGTGAAACTCTGCTCTTCTACATCAGAGTTTTCCCTGAAGACCTGGAGGTTCCTTGGCTGCACAGGCACAGACTACAACTGTGGAAGAGTAATACTCGGAGCAACCCTGAACTAATGAGCAGTAGAGTCAAGGGATAAATTTTCCAGGCTCTTGTTCTCTTCATGAAAAATTATGAGGCACAGTCCATACTATTCCTTAGAGGTCCCAAAGCAGGATCGTATCACAGTTTCTCAAAGCGATAACAAACACAATAAAACATCCTGTATTTGTCTTGCTTCCTTCCTTGCCTCACTCTGTTTGCCTCTTTGCTCTGTTTCCTGAGATCACTTCCCATATAAACCACCAAGTCCTTATCTCATTACTGAATTCTCTAATTAGTTCAAATACTTTGGTTACAAATCATTGAGTTTTACTGCAGTGTGGTCCGAAAATGTGGTATGATTGCTACTGATGCTTTCTGTTTATTGAGACTGGTTTTGTGACCTAGTACATGACTAACTTTTGCTAAATGTTTCATGTTTGTTTGAGAAGAAGGAGTATTACCTAATTATTGAGTGCAGACTTCTGTATATGTCTACAAATCAAGTTTGTTAAATTTTTTGGTTAAAATCTTCCATTAGGTTTTTGTCTTCTTGATAAATTTCTGAAAGAAATGTGTAATTGTAGATTTATCATTGTTTCCTTTTCAGGCTGTCAGTTTTGATTTTTATATTTTGAGGCTATATTGTTAAGTGCATATAGCTTCAGGGGGCGTATATCTTTATCTCAAATAATACATTTTCCCTTAATGTCTATTTTGATTTTGTCTTCTACTAATATAATTTACTCAGTTTTTTTTTTTCCTGTTCTAACTTTTCTTATCCACTTTCTCTCAAACTTTTTGGTGTAGTTATGATTTAATGTGTCTCTTGTGATTGTCAATTCAGAAAAATGATGAGACAAGTCTCTATCATTTTAGCACGTTTGTTTGCCAAAGTTAGGGATGCATGCCTCCTTGGAGACAGGTCTATGTGCCTTTCTCTGAAGAAAGGGGAAAGGCCATGATATTGAGAAGTACACAATTTTTATGTAAGAGGAGGTAGGGAAAGATAGTTATTCATGCCTTTGGCTAATGAATCTGCATTTTTTTGTTTTTTACATAAAATGACATGAACAAATGGGGCAGAGGAAAAATGCAGGGATAACATAGACAAAATGGGACAGGGGAACAATCAGATATGCATTTGTGACTGGTGGACTAGGAGTGACTGAACCTATAAAGATAAGCTATCAATTTACATTGCCATGGTGGAATTTTAACAGAAACACCTTAAAAGATCTTGCAAGGCCGGGCGTGGTGGCTCAAGCCTATAATCCCAGCGCTTTGGGAGGCTGAGACGGGCGGATCACAAGGTCAGGAGATCGAGACCATCCTGGCTAACCTGGTGAAACCCCATCTCTACTAAAAAATACAAAAAACTAGCTGGGCGAGGTGGTGGGCGCCTGTAGTCCCAGCTACTCGGGAGGCTGAGGCAGGAGAATGGCGTCAACCCGGGAGGCGGAGCTTGCAGTGAGCCGAGATCCGGCCACTGCACTCCAGCCTGGGCAACACAGGGAGACTCCGTCTCAAAAAAAAAAAAAAAAAAAAAAAAAAAAAGATCTTGCAGCTCACTAGGAATTTCCTTGTGGGCAAAATGTGGGGGAGGTGTGTAGCTTTTCATCTTGTGGTCATTGTATTTAGGAACCAAAATGGTGAGGCAAGTTTTCGTGACCCAGTTCCTAGCTTGACTTTTCTGTTTGGCTAAATGAGTTTGGGGCCCCAAAATTTAATTTTCTTTCACTTGATCAACACACAGTTGGACTTTTTTTTTTTTTTTTTTTTTTGTCAATTTTATGAATTACTGTATGTTTCACCAGGAATTTTGATGAATTTATATTTATTATAATTATATTTCTATTACTTACATTCTGTTGTGTTTCTATTTGGCAGGCATTTTTTCCTCTCTGTGTCTTTTTTTCTCCTTAATATTATAGGGATCAGCAAACTATTTTATATAAATAAAGTTTTTATTTTTCTCCTTAATTTTGTAGGGGTTATTGGCAAACTATTTTATATAAATAAAGTTTTATTGGAACGTAGCCACACTCATTCAATTATATATAGCACATAGTTGCTTTCATACTACAATGGTAGAGCTGTATAGTTGCAACAGAAATTATATGGTCTGTAGAGACTAAAATATTTACTATCAGGACATTTCAGAAAAAAATTGTCAGCTCCTGTTGTACTGGATTCAAGCATTTCTTGTCTCTTCCTTTGAAATTAGAGATTGTAATTTTATTCCTATAATAGTTACCTTTACATTAAAAAAAGAAATCAGGATCTTTTTATCCAAAAACAGTTTGTCTTGATGGAGGGCATCTGGTTGTTTTGGGGGAACTATTCTTGATCTTCTTGAAAAGCTACCTGCCTGCTGTGCCAGCGAAAAATCACCATATATCCCCATCTCTACTAAAAATACAAAAATTAGCCAGACGAGGTGGCATGTGCCTGTAATCCCAGCTACTCAGGAGGCTGAGGCAGGAGAATTGCTTGAATCCGGGAGGTGGACGTTTCAGTAAGCCACGATCACGCCACTGCACTCCAGTCTGGGCGACAGAGCAAGACTCTGTCTCAAAAAAAAAAAAAAAAAAAAAATCACCGTGTACCAACTTGTCCAAGCTTATCCATGGATGGGACTACCGGGAAAACAGGAGTTCTGATGCTTATCTTGCTTTGAATGTCTGCTTGTCACCTGCTTAAGGTTATCCACTGTGATTCTGGGAATCATTATTGTACATGACCCCTGTGACTGTGGTTTCCCTACTGGATTAACAAAGATAGCCGCAGGCATGTTTTTTTTTTTTTTTTTTTTTTTTTGTCCCTACTGGAATGACAGCCCTGTGTAAAGTTACAAAGTTACAGTCTAGGAGGAGAACTTGCAGAAAACCATGAGACTAAGACTAGGAGTGATATGAAGGAGCGGAAGTCCTCAAGGCACTACAGAACCTTCCATGACTCAGTTACTGATCGTGAGCACCTTGCTGTAGCTGTACATTGAACCTTGATATCTTCAGGTCTTTGGAACTTTTAAGTCTCCTGAGGATTTTTTTTTTTTTTTTAAATATAAATAAAATCTGGCTTAAAAAAAAAGAAAAGGAAACAGGCCAGGTGTGGTGTCTCATGCCTATATTCCCAGCACTTTTGGAGGCCAAGGTAGGAGGATCACTTGAGGCCGGGAATTTGAGACCAGCCTATGCAACATAGCAAGACTCCACCTCTACAAAAAAATAAAAAATAAAAAGTTAAAAAACATACCCGTAAAAAGCCAAAAGTTAATATATCTACATTTTTGTGAACAAAACAATGAACTTTAGAACTCTTTAGTTCTAATCACCTTCTCCACTTTCCATTTTTGTTTAATATTTTAGTTTCATTTCATTAAAATTCCTCTTTCTAGTAGTCATTGTTGTTTTTCAATAGCCAAGTTTTATTTACTCAAATATTTACCAAATTATTTGATACATACTGTTTTTTTAATACCCAACTCTTTTCTTTTCAGTTGAATTTCTTCTTTCTAAAGTACTTACTTTATATAATAGTTCTTTCAAGAACCATTTGAGAATCCTTACTGCTCATTGCATACGGCATACACATTCAGATTTATTTTATTTTATTTTATTTTATCTCTCCCTTGAATGATAATTTAGCTGATATTTTTCCTTAGTACTCTGGAGATATTATTATATTATTTTGATATTTTAATTTTTTTTCTATTGAGAAGTCAACTTTAACGGTCACTTTGTAGGTAATCTATATTTTCATTCTAGCTACTGTTAAGTTTTTTTCATTATTTACGGTGTTTTACAGTTTTATTCTGATGTGTCTAGGTGTGAATTAATTTTTATTTGTTTAGCTTAGTGGTCAATGAATTTCTTATACTTGAGAATTAAATTCTTCCACTGCTTCTGAAAAATTCTCATCAAATATTACCTCTTCCCCAATTAATCTATTTCTTCCTTTGTAACTTTTCTAGATATATATTGTCTGATATCCTCCATCTCAATAGTTAATTTCATAGGATTCATGAACATTAATTCTATCCAACACAAACTCTCACAAATTTCTTCCTCAATATCCTGCAAATGTTTCAATATATGCACCTCTACTTATTTATTTTCTTTTTTAAATTAAAATAAAAAATTGTAGAGACAGAGTCTCACTATGTTGCCTCAGCTGGAGTGAAATTTCTAGAATGAAGGGATTCTCCTGCCTCAGCCTCCTGAGTAGTCTGGGACTACAGGCACATACCACCTCTTTTCTTATTTCTTTACTTCGGTTTCTCATAGGCATTAAGACACAGGTTTTGGTATGAAACTTATGTTTACATTTGTGTTCCATTCATATTATATATTCCCAACCTCAGTTTTAGATTCGAACAGATGCTAAATGGAGGAAAAAAAAGAATATACACCACTTAAAGTTGTTGTGAGGACAAAATAAGATAACATACATAACACTTAGTTGGGTAAGTGGTATAGTAAGCACTCAATATAATGGAATAATGAAAACAGTTATTATCATCTACTCAAGATACATTTTCACACTAATGTACACTGTCCATCTCCTCTGCAATTTTCAATATTTACTTTTTCCTCTAGTACTTTCAGCTTCTTTCCCTCTACTGGATCCTACCTCACAGGCTATAAAAATATTCTCTTTGTCCAAAATAAAAATTTTTGTCTCTACCTTGAGGTTTCCATTCAATTACAACACTTGAAGAAAATTTCTTAATCTTCCTCGGTGGCTCACACCTGTAATCCCAGAACTTTGGGAGGCCAAGGGTGGTGGATCATGAGGTCAAGAGATTGAGACCATCCTGGCCAACATGGTGAAACCCCATCTCTACTAAAAATACAAAAAATTAGCTGGGCGTGGTGGCATGTGCCTGTAGTCTCAGCTACTCGGGAGGCTGACGCAGGAGAACCTCTTGAATCCGGGAGGCGGAGGCTGCAGTGCAGTGGCGCACTGCAACCTGGAGATAAAGTGAGACTCTGTCTCAAAAAACAAAACAAAACAAAACAAAACAAAACAAAACAAAACAAAACTTCCTTTCTCAGCCATATTCTTTTATTGTAGTAAAATAAACAAAATAAAATTTACCACGTAACCAATTTTAAGTGTACAATTCAGTAGTATTAAACAAATTCATAATGCTGTTCAGCCATCATCACCATCCATCTCCATAACTTTTTTCATCTTGGAAAACAGAAACTCTACACCTATTAAACAGTTCATTCCCCTTTCCACTAGCTCATAGTAATCACTATGCTACTTCCTGTCCCCGTGAATTTGACTACTCTAAGTACCTCAGGTAAGTGGAATCATACAGTATTTGTTTTTATATGACTGACTTATTTCATTTAGCATAATAGTCTTAAGATTCATTCATGTTGTAGCGTGTGTCAGAATTCCTTTCTTTTTAAGCCTAATGATATTCCACGGTATGTATATACCACACTTTGCTTATCCATCTACCCACCGATGAACATTTGGGTTGAATCCATGTTTTAGCTATTGTGAATAATCCTGCTATGAACATGAGTGTACCAATATCTCACTGAGACTTTGCTTTCAATTATTTTGGGCATATACATGGAAGTGAAATTGCAAGATCATATGGTAATTCTATTTTAAATTTTTCGAGCACCCACCATACTGTTTTCTACAGGCAGCTGCAACATCTTACATTACATTTCACAGTGCACTGGGGTTTAACTTCTCCACATCCTTGCCAACATTTGTTATTTTCTGTTTTGTTTTGTTTATTATGGCCATCTTAGTGGATGTGAGGTAGTCCAACATAAGTTTTTATTTCACTTGGGTAAATACCTAGGAGTGGGATTGCTGGATTATATGGTACGTCTATATTTAAATTTATATTAAATTGTTGAGCCATTTTTCAAAGTGAATGTACCATTTTACATTCTGTCCAGCAATATTGAGAGTTTTAGTTGCTCTGTAGCTTTGTTAGCACTAGATATCCTTCTACAAAATTTTAGCCATTCTAGTAAGAAAATTATAATATCTTATTGTGGTTTTACTTTTTATTTTCCTAATAACTAATGATTTTGAACTTCTTTTCATGTGCTTATATGCCTTTTGTATTTGTATCTCTTCTCCAGTCACATGTTCAAATCTTTTACCCATTTAAAATTGGGTTGTTTTTACTATTATTTGATTTCTTAATATTTAGGTATAAGTCCTTTATCAGATATCCTTTTTTGCATTTTCTTTTGGTAGTTTGTTGCTTTGTCTTTTCATTGTTTTTGTAGTGATTTTTGAAGAGCAGAAATTTTTGTGCATTTTGTGTCTAAAAGTCTTTGTCTAAGTCAAGGTCACAAAGATTTTCTCCTGTGTTTTCTTCCAGAAGTATAATAGTTTTAGATCCATGATCCATCTTGAGTTGATTTTTGTTTATGGTGTGAAATAGTTGAGGCTTTTCTTTTTTTTTTTTTTGCATATAGATGTTTAATTTTTCTAGCACATAAGGATGTGTTCAATAATATTAATACAATATTCATTATATAATAGTATGATATTCATTGTACAAATGGAAGAAATAGAAGAATCTGCTGGACCCCAAAGCTGTCTTGGTTTTCTAATATGCCTCAGGGGCAAAAATGTTCTAGTTTAACTACTTTCAAGCACAAATGCCTAGTTAGAAAATATTACTTGGACCAGCTCTATCTCTGCTGATCTCTCTCATGCATGAGTTTTTATGACATTGAGAGATTTATTATATGATCTAGTGCTTATTGTTTTAAATATTTTCCTATATATTATTAACATATTTCTGCATTTCACTTTCTGTTTTCCTGTGCATTATTAATATATTTCTACATTTCATTAGATGCTCTGAGAGCATCTTGATTTGTGACTCTAATAATGGTTAGCTAAGTTCCTCTCCATTGATTACTGATAGATTAACTGACGCCTGACTTCTGAGTAAAGCAGTTGCTGTACAGGTAACATTTACCGTCTTTTTTTTTTTTTTTTTTGAGACAGAGTCTCACCCTGTCGCCCAGGCTGGAGTGCAGTGGCGTGATCTCTGCTCACTGCAAGCTCCGCCCCCTGAGTTCACGCCATTCTCCTGCCTCAGCCTCCCAAGTAGCTGGGACTACAGGGGCCCGCCACTACCCCCGGCTAAGTTTTTTTTGTATTTTTAGTAGAGACAGGCTTTCACCATGTTAGCCAGGATGGTCTTGATCTCCTGACCTCGTGATCTACCCGCCTCGGCCTTCCAAAGTGCTGGGATTACAGGCGTGAACCACCTCTCCCAGCAACATTTACCTTTGAGTTGAACACTGTCATGTGATACAGTTTTAAAAATAAACAAGGGGAACATCACACACCGGGGCCTATCATGGGGAGGGGGGAGGGGGGAGGGATTGCATTGGGAGTTATACCTGATGTAAATGACGAGTTGATGGGTGCTGACGAGTTGATGGGTGCAGCACACCAACATGGCACAAGTATACATATGTAACAAACCTGCACGTTATGCACATGTACCCTAGAACTTAAAGTATAATAATAATAAATAAATTAAAAAAAAAAAAAAACAAGTGAGTGAGGGTTATGCTCTCTTTTAGGTATTAACTGACAAACAAGACATCGTGCTGACTTGTTCTTAGACTGAAAAGTACAAATTTTGAGTACAGCTTCCTGTTCTTTAGAAACACATAGTCTTAGTCAGCAAGCATTAGCAAACTGGAGAGTTTTGAATTATTTATTTATTGCACAATCACAAATTTACAGCCTTGTGAACGTTAATATTATCTGGGAATGAGAACAGACTTATGAAAAAACAAAAGCTTTAGAGACAGTCCTTAGTTACCCAAAGTTTTGAAGCCTAAATTCAATTGCACAGGAAAAAACAAACAAATAAGATAAGGAGCTAGAGTGGTAATAAATTAGCCTGAAAGTCAGAAGATCAGAGTTCTCTAGTTTTGGCTCTGGTTTTAGTCAACTGTGAGATTTTGAGTAAGCCTAAAATCTTGCTGGGTCTCCAAATCCTCATATTTAAAGCCAAAGGCTTGATTTTTGTTTTTTTTTTTGAGACCGAGTTTCACTCATAGTCCAGGCTGGAGTGCAATGGGGTGATCTGGGCTCACTGCAACCTCCATCTTCAGGACTCAAGTGATTCTCCTGCCTCAGCCTCCTGAGTAGCTTGGATTATAGGTGCCTACCAGCACTCTTGGCTAAGTTTTGTATTTTTAGTAGTGACAGGGTTTCACCATGTTGGCCAGGTTGGTCTTGAACTCCTTACCTCAGGCCCGCCTTGGCCTCCCAAAGTGCTGGGATTACAGGGGTGAGCCACCATGCTCGGCCTCAGAGGCTTAAATTTCTGATGATTGATAATGCCTTTTCCTGTTTTAAGATTCTACTATTTATTTAAATCAACAACAACTGTGGTAGAGAGAATACATAATGATAATGGAAAGTGTCAGCACTAGAAAAATGGGCTGTAGAATGGAGGGGAATAAAGGCATGATTTTTTTTTTTTTTTTTCAGGGAAGGAGAACTTCTCTCTGAACAAATGATCTTTTGATAGAGGAAGGCTTAATACTTTAACCTGAAAACTTGCATTTCACATAATCTGAACTCAATAGTTTTGTGATCATTTCACTGTTTAAAAAGATTTTGAAGTTCATAGATATGTCCATCTAAACATTGAATGAGACAAAGATATAAATGGATGAGTTACATAGAACTAAGATTTTTTTTTTTTTTTAGAAACAGGGTTTCATTTTGTTGCCCTGACTGGCCTCAAACTCATGGCCCTCAAATGATCCTCCTGCCTCAGTCTTCCAAAGTGCTGGGGTTACAAATGTGAAGCACTGGGCCTGGTGTAAAACTAGACATTCTTGCACAGTTCTCAATTATTTGCCTTTTATTCTGGATCCACAGGGACTCAATCTCTATGATCTCCATGACCAAAGTTTTTCAACAATTTCTGCAAGGTTATTAATTAACCAATTCAGCTAAAAGTCGGATTAGTGTGGAAGCCAGCATGTTGCTAAAAATGATGGTTGTGGGTTTGTGAAGCCCATTCTGGGAGGCAAGCTCATACTCCTCTTTTTCTCTTCTTTGAGGTTGTCAGTGGTTGCTCTGTCCAGCCGGTGTCAGGGGGTGGTCCTGGCTTACTATCAGGAGATGAGTGGACACGTTAGCGCTTTCTGTTCAAAGGGTTAAAAACTCACTCTGGCTGAATAATTGAGGTTTGTACAAAGAAGAAAATTATTGAGATTTACAGAGAGGACAAAAGTGGCTCTAAGAAACGGAAAATTCATGGAGAACAAGGAATAAGTGGGGTGACAGGTTTCAGGGAATAAAGAGAAATAGTATTTGGGACACATTCTCTTAATTTTCTCCTAATTTTCACTTCTCTCCTCTGTGTCTGCTCACTTATTTCAAAATCAACTGCCTGAGGCTCTTTGTATTTTTCAAGTCAGATTCCTGAGAGAGAATTTATTAGTCTAGCTGATATTCATCACCTCTGTTTTGGGCCATGGGCAGAATGTCAACATAGCAGGTCTAAGGCTGCTATTTTTAGTAGGGCCTGCTTGCAAGGTTGGCCCTTAGCACAGTAATTTCCACAACTGATAAAGAAGTTTCACTGGGCCTAGACTGTTTGCGAAAATGTGATTTATGCTGAACACCTGCTTTCCTTCTGCAAGTCTGGAATTTTGGCATGTGTTAGGCAGAAAGTAGATGTGATCAGCCCCCAGTAAAAATGTTGAACGCTGAGTCTCTAGTGGGATTTCCTGGGCAGAAACATTGTATACACGGTACAGCATTTTTAATTGCTGAAGGAAGTAGGTCACTCACATGATGTCTCCCTTTACAGAAGGAGAGAGCATAGGAAGCCTGTGCATGGATTTCTCTAAATTCTGTGTCTTTTTCCATTGTGATCTCACTGTGTACTCTTGTTATTTCATCCGTGTAATAAATCCTAGCTACAAGGCGATTTCCTGAGTCCCATGAGTCCTTCCAGCAAATCTCTGAATATGGGGATGATCTTGAAGATCCTGACACAGGCCATTTCAATTAATTAACAAGATTAATTGCATATAGGGGAGAGCAACTAGAGTCTTACTTAACCCAGCCACCCCAGCTTATGGAATGGTCTCGAGCAGTGGCTCTCAACTCTGGCTGCAAAACAGAATCTTCTATAATGCCTTTATAAATTGGATCCCCTCCAAGATTAATTATAATCTTGGAATTAGAATCTGCGGGTAGGTTCTGGACAGTGACAAGTCTTTTTTTTGTTGTTGTTGAGACAGAGTCTTGCTCTGTCACCCAGGCTGGAATGCAGTGGCATGATCTCAGCTCACTGCAACCTCTGCCTCCCAGGTTCAAGCAATTCTCCTGCCTCAACCTCCAGAGTAGCTGGGACTACAGGCGTGTGCCACCACGCCCAGCTAATTTTTTTTTAATTTTTTTTATTTTTAGTAGAGATATGGTTTCACCATGTTAGCCAGGATGACCTCGATCTCCTGACCTTGTGATCTGCCTGTCTCGGCCTCCCAAAGTGCTGGGATTACAGGTGTGAGCCACCGCACCTGGCCTGGACAGTTACAAGTTTTAAAAATTCTCCAGTGATTCTAATGTGCAGCCAGAATTAGGACCAATGGTCTGCTGCAATTTTCCTCCATAGGGTTCTAGCTGGCAGTTTTCTTTAGAAGGAGACTATAGGCTTGGGAGGCATCGTTATCTATCTGGCAGTACAATGTTCATTTTTCAGACAAAGAAATGAAGAACTCATGTTTTCAGGCATACTGACAAAAAATTAGTGAAATTGTTTAGTTGTACTTGTCAACAGGAGTCTGGGAATTGTGTTATTTTAGGGGTCCTACTGCAACCATCTTTATAGCACAAAGTTTATCCTGACAGTGTTCCATGCTTTCAAACTCTGGTACAAAAACCATCAGAAAAGAACAATATTAAAATAAATACAATCAACTGCAACAATATTTTGCCATTGACCCACCTTCTTGAACATATTGTTCCATGAAATTTATTTCGTATGAAATAAAGTCACATCTGATTCTTAGGGTTATTCAAAGATCCATGTTAAATTATTTATTCTCATCAGAGACACTCTAATTTTGTCTTTTTTAAAAAAGTTAGTCGACAGGAAAGCCCTACTGGGTCAGCCTGTGATATCATGTGCTTCTTTTTCAATGTAGACATATGTGGCAATTGACCATTTGGGTATAAGATGTGAATCTCTCCTCCACTCTTCCTATGGCTGGCTTCCTCATAGCCTCCCAGGCCAAACTCCTCTGATACAAAAAAGAGTTGCCAGCTTTCCAGAGCGACCTTCATTTGGCAGAGCTACCTTCATGCCAGGTCCTACCCATACTGGACACCTGGCAAAGATACGCTGGTTTGATTTGATGTGATAATGGACGCACTGGAAGAAAGAACTACTGTTGACAGGCAGGAGCTCACCACACTTCCTGTCTTGTGTCTTTCGGTAGGGCCCAAGGCTGCTCCATAAAGTGCCACTGGATAAAAACAGGTGTTTTTTATATGCAGACAGCGTTATCCTGCATGTACAAAGGTGGTATCTTGATGCCCTGTTAGGATGCAGTTTTTCCTCATGATAGCTACAGGGTGTTTGTAAGCGACATTGATTACCTATCACACCACCCCTTCCCCTGCACAGCTTCGACTGGCCCTTGCACAGCTGGAGGTAAGCAAGACTTAACTGAGTCGGCTTAAAGCTTCAGCCTCCAGCTTTCCTTTTATTTGTTTCACCCTTTGGAGCTGGTGTCTCTCTTACCCACATGGGCTGAGTGTTCTCTCAAGCTATTTCCTTCCCCCCATGAAAACCCACTTTGAAAAAGAACTAGAAACTCATTCATCCTAAAAAATTCAGGTTGAAATTCTCTTGTGAGTTTATGCCTTTTAGGAAAGCTCAATGAGCAAAACTTCAGGTGAAGGAGGTTGCTTTTTGGTGGCAGCGGTGATGTAGGGGGCATGGAAGAGGTGGCTTCCTGGTACACTTGGTACCCTGACTGCAGTCTCTTCCTATCAGTGCATTCCACCCCCTGGCAGCCTGCCACTGACTCAGACCTGTGGGCTTGGCATGTAGACGACCCTTAGAACGGTTACTAAAAGTACCAGAAGGGTAAACTTCAATTCTGCCTCCACCATTTTGTGGTCTCCAAAGCATTTCATTTCGCAATTTCATTTTGTTTCCCTTGCCACAAGTTAACCAAGGCATCTGGCAGCTGTGATGCAGAGTCAGCAGGAAGTGTTTTTTTTTCCTTTACTGGCTGGCAACGTCTCAAATTTGAGTGAGTTCTCAACCCCAACTATGCTTTTAGAAATTTTGCTAAACAAAGGGAGATTGCTAAAAGAACAAGAGTCTTAAAACTGCATTAAATTCTACACCAAGAGTCTTGAAGAAAGGCTGTTCAAACAAAAACTCCATGAGACCAGGAAAGGACATTCTTATGTGTAGGTCACTTTTATGCCCAGAATCATAATGTAACAAATAACTAGTAATAGCTATATAGAATATGAAAAAAAGCAGATTGGAAAATAACATGCAGAATGACCATCTTTTGGTAAAATGCAGGACATGCAAATATATACAGACCATTTATTTTTTGCTTACTAGGTGCCAGGCACTGTATTAAGTGCCTTGTATATAGCACTTTAATATAAATCATTAACAAAAACCTGAAGAGTTCTTATTATCCTCATTTTACTGATGACAAAACTGAGGTGTATGGAGGTTAACCAATCTGCCCAAAGTCACATTGACAATATGTAAAAAATATCCATGATGCATTAGGATATTTTGAACCATTAGTATATGTGTTTGTAAAGAAAAACCACTGGCATAAGCTGTAATATTAACTGGTTAAGGATAATGACTCTTTAATTTTTAAATTTAAATTATGTATATTTTAAAATGCATCTCCAATGAATGTCTTTTGTTAACAGAAGTTTTTTTTAAGTGAGAAAATTATGTGAAACTGTGTATAGATGAGTTGAATATATTTACTGTTAGATGATAACAAATTTGAGTGAATTCTTTTTTTTTCTGTTTATTCTGTTTGTGAAACTATAAAGACTGCTGAATTAGTCTGCTGGAGCTGCCATAAAATACCACAGATTGGGTAATTTAAACAACAGCAATTTATTTTCTCACAGGTCTGAAAGCTAGAAGTTCAAGATCAAGTTGTTTGTAGGGTTGGTTTCTAATGAAGATTGTTCAACTTGGTGTGTAGATGACCATCTTCTCTCTTCACATGATCCTCTGTGCATGTTTATGTCCTAGTCTCCTTATAAGGAAACCACTTACATTGGATAAATGCCCACTCATATAACCTCATTTTACCTTAATTACTTCTTTCAAGTCCCTATTTCCAAATACCATCATGTTATGAGTATAAGGGATAAAATATCAACATATGAATTTTAGAGGGGACACAATTCAGCCTCCATAACAATGTTAATCATTGAAATGTCTAACTTAAATAACTCAAGACATTAAAAATTGATGCCAGTGATAAAAACAACATTAACAGATGCTTGACGCTTGAGAGGATCCTATAGCTTCTCTTCAAACGCTTCACTTCTGAAATAAAGAATAGTTTCAGAGTAAAGCTTATAAGATTTTTTCCAAACACTCCAGAAAGAGCCATGGAAAGGCCTAATGCCAATAACATAGATGTGCACTTGTTGTATATCTGGAATTCAAAACTCTATGACAATCATCATTCTGTCATCTTTTCCAATGGTGTTTTGCATTTGTGGCTTAAAAATATCTCTCTTCCTACATTTCATGACACACATGCAACATTTTAGCTAAATTTCTAGAGTCTAGCTGATAAGATATAAATCCTCGAGACGTTGCATCTGAAAAATTTTTTTTTGTTTGTTTTGTTTCTCCCTCATTTTTAGTGATAAACAGTTCATTCAAGCTTAGGAACAATATAGTAGTATAACAATGGTCTCATCAGAAATGGTACAATAAACCAAATGAAGAAATTATGTCCTCTGCATTCTCATCTGTGACAGAATTAACAAGTTGTATGTAGAATATTAGGGTCAGCAGAGGATGGTCTTTTTTTCCACAGAGTCCCTGATGCTGGTGATGATTGTCCAGAAAGGAAAGTTTAAATGAGCCTTGCTCTTTCTCTTCGTGTTTTTTCCCCTCATACTTTTCACTAACCTGTAGAGTCTCAGATTCTAGATCTGTTTCCTGTCTGCCACCATTCTTTCACTTCTTCACTTGTTTTGTCCCCATTCTACCTGCCTGTTGAATACTATCTATCCAACGAGGTCTGGCCAAGAGCTCAGTTTACCTTCTCTGGAATGCCTTCCCTGACTAGGCCTTCAATACTTCTATCCTTTCTAGATGTTTGTGGCCTTCTATAAAATGAAACTTTTCAAAGACAGATAACTGTTTTTGTCCTTGGGATGGTTTTATCTCACCAATGCTCAAAAAATAAGTGTTAGGTGAACAAATGAATGAATTAATGGAGTTCTTACTTTTGACACAGTTTCTGTATTAATAATCTATTACTGTCTAATAAATGGTCTCAGAACTTAGCCACTTAAAACAATAAACATTTATTATCTTACAGTTTCTGGATCAGGAATCTGGAAGCAGCTTAGCTGAAATATATCTCCCTCAAAGTCTCTCATAAAGCTGCAGTCAAAATGGCAGCCGGGGCTGCAATCTCATTTGAAGGTTCAGTGGAGGCAGGTTCTTGTTCCAAGCTCATTCATGTAGTTGTTGACATAATTCGTTTCTTTCCTGGCTATTGCATTGAAGGCTTCCCTCAGTTCTTTGTCACATGTACTTCTCCATAGGGAAGCTCACAGTCTAGCAGCTGGCTTTGCTCAGAGCCAGAGAGAAAATGGAAGAGGGAAGAAGGATGGAAATTAGAGTCTGGGAAGTGACAGCTCATTATTTTGCTATATTTTATTCCTTAGAAATGAGTCACTATGTCCCACCTACTCTCAACAAGAAGTGATTACACAAGGACATGGATATCAGGAGGAAGGAATCATTGGGGGTATTCTTAGAACCAGCCTTCCACAGTCCCACTTTCAATCTGCTTTTCTTCTTGCTGCACTTAATACTATGTTTTTTTTTTTTTTTTTTTTTTTTTTTCCAGGAAGTCAGCTATAATCCCCTGGAACATGGTTCCTAGAGCCTCAACTCTGGACTGGATATAAACCCAAAAGTTGATTGTGTAACTATTACTTTAATTTTAAAAGGTCTCAGAAAGATTCAAACATTTGCTCCTGCTGCTCTTTTATTTTTATTTTCATTCCATTGATTGGGCTTTTTTTTTTTAAGAAAACTTGTATTTTAGGTTCAGGGTACACGTACAGGTTTGTTATATAGGTAAACTTGTGTCACAGAGGTTTGTTGTACAAATTATTTCATCATTCAGGTACTAAGCCTAGTACCCACTAGTTATTTTTTTCTGAGCCTCCCCCTCCCCCCACCCCCGGTAGGCTCCAATGTCTGCTGTTCTCCTCTATATGTTCATGTGTTCTCTTCCACTTACAAGTGACAATATACAGTATTTTGTTTTCTGTTCCTGCATTAGTTTGCTAAGGATAATGGCCTCTAGCTCCATCCATGTTCCCGCAAAAGACATAATCTTGTTCTTTTTTATGGCTACATAGTATTCCATGGGGTATATGTACTACATTCTCTTTATCCAATCTGTCATTGATAGGCATTTAGGTTGATTTCATGTCTTTGCTATTGTGAATAGTGCTGCAATGAACATTCATGTGCATGTGTCTTTATGATAGAACGATTTATATTCTTTGAGTGTATACCTAGTAACAAAATGTCTGGGTCCAATGGTAGTTCTGTATTTAGTTCTTTGAGGAATCACCACACTTCTTTCCACAATGGTTGAATTAACTTATGCTCCCACTAATAGTGTATAAGGGTTCCCTTTTCTTTGCAACCTTGCTGGCCTCTGTTATTTTTTGACATTTTAATAATAGATGTTCTGACTGGTGTGAGATGGTAACTCATTGTGGTTTTGATTTGTATTTCTCTAATGGTCAATTGTAGGGAGACCCCCTGAAACTATTGCCACAGAATAAAAGATGAAATGTCCCTGATTATTGTAACTACAAAATTGCATGCAGGATTGTGTAAAGACAATGCCAGGTTGGGCTACCAGAATGAGCCAACAGTGCATGATGTGCTTCCCCCTGCAGAGAGCCTATAAACGGATGTGCAGTCAGGGAGGTTTCACGTCACCAAGATTCCTATCCCAGGAAAGCAGATGTTCATAACTCTGGGAATGGAATGTGACCCTTTTGGAGAGCCTATAAATGGATGCATGAGGGGCGCCTGTTCATATGGATAAGATAGGGCTATAAACGCCCTTATCTTGCCATGGCTCTTCAAGGCCTCTTTAGGGTTAAGGCATACTCCCATCTGAGAATTTCTGGTCTAACAGTTGTCTAGCTTTATGTCCTGTTTCTATTGATTGTTTGTAACCAGCCTTTGCTGCAACTGTTACTGCTGATTAACATCTTGCTAATCACAGGTTATGGAAAGACTGTGTTTCTGTTTTAAGGCTCTGTTAGAAATTGCTGATGCACACACTATATTGTAAATTCTTATCTCTGTATATACTGTACTTCTGCATACCGATGTTATGTTAAAGAATTACTTCATCCCCATATGACCATCTCACCTCATAATCAAATGATCCTAAATCCCTCACTAACCTACCCCTGCCCTCACTAAACTTAATAATAAATGCTGGTATATCCAGTGCATTGGCAGCATCGCAGGACTAGAAGGCAGTGACTCCCCGGACCCAGCTTTCATTATCTTGTGTGTGTCTTTTATTTCTTGACCTGCCAATCCACCTGGGAACAAAGAAAGAGCCCCATTGCATTGTGGGCTGCTGGCCAGATCCCACAATTATCAATGATATTGAGCCTTTTTTGTATGCTTTTTGGTGGCATGTATGTCTTCTTTTGAAAAGTGTCTATTCGTGTCCTTTGCCCACTATTTTTTTCTTGTAAATTTGTTTAAGTTACTTACAGAGGCTAGATATTCGACCTTTGTCAGACGCATAATTTGCAAATATTTTCTCCCATTCTGTAGGTTGTAAACACTTTGTTGATAGTTTCTTTTGCTGTGCAAAAGCTCTTAAGTTTAATTAGATCCCATTCGTCAATTTTTTATTTTTGTTGCAATTGCTTTTGATGCCTTTGTCATGGAATCTTTACCCGTTTCTATTTCCAGAATGATATTGCCTAGTTCTCATCCAAGGTTTTTATAGTTTTGGGTTTTACATTTAAGTATGTAATCCATCTTAAGTTGATTTTTGTATATGGTGTAAGGAAGAGGTCCAGTTTCTATCTTCTGCATATGCCCAGCCAGTTATCCCGGCACATTTATTGAATAGGGAGTCCTTTCCTCATTGCTTTTGTCAGCTTTGCTGAAGATCAGATGGTTGTAGGTGTGCAGCCTTATTTCTGGGCTCTCTATTCTGTTCCATTGGTCTATGTGTCTGTTTTTGTATTAGTACCATGGTGTTTTGGTTACTGTTTGGATTCTTCCATTATTATTTTGAGTGATTGCCCTGGAATTTTAGCTTTCTTTACTCCGTAGGCCATACTATAATTCTGGGTTTCTTATTGACCCATTATCCTCAAATAGGATTTCTCCCACTATGTCACTATAAAGAATATCTGGTTTGAAACTGGCCAACTCTTATTAAAGTCTCTTCAGAAACCATAATGGGAAAACTTTGATTTTGTAGAATACTACTGCATGAACTTAATTTAGGTTGAAGTAATTTTTAGGGTTAATAAAAGAAAAGGTTATTCTTGAAACATCAAATTACTGAAATATTAATTCTAGTTGTTAATTCAAAGCTGACAGGAGTATGTCTAATTAAGCATATACTAGTCCATTAATATAGGTAGTTAGCAACTCTTACTCAAGGATCAGAAGTATTAGAACTGGATGTTGAAGATCTGGCTCTGACACTTGTTGTGGCACTAATAGATAAATGAGTGTAGGCCTTTAGGCAAAAAAAAAAAAAAAAAAAAAAGAAGAAGTAAATTTGGAGGAGTATAGTTAGGCTGTCATCAGGTCTTTTTTATTTTCTCTAATATTAATAGCTAACACATACTAAACAGGTAAATCTGAAAGCTTTATAAGCATTATCTAATTCTTATGTCAACCTTCTGAGATAGTTACTACCTCCATTTTCAAGATGTAGAAATGGAGACTTAACAAGGTTAGGTCATTTTGCCAAAGATCACATAAAATGATGTGGTAGAGGTGAGATTCAAAGATTTGGCCCCAAAATATGTGGTTTTAATAAATTTGCTATATTGCCTTCTCTAACAATACAATTTAGTAACATTCATTCAAAAATATTCTTTGAATGTCTGCTATGTGCCAGGTACTTTCTTATATATGGAGAATACAGAATAAATAAGATAGCCATGATTCCTGATTTTAACTGGAAGAGACATGTGATAAACACACACATAAATAAGAACCCAGAAAATCCAATTATGGTCTGAGCTGTGCCATGGATTGAAGTAAGATGAGGTGACAGAATAACTGGATGACAAATTTATTTATTTATTTATTTATTTATTTATTTGAGATGAAGTCTCACTCTGTTGCCCAGGCTGGAGGGCAATGGCACAATCTCGGCTGACTGCAACCGCCTCTTGGGTTCAAGCGATTCTCCTGCCTCAGCCTCCTGAGCAGCTGGGACTACAGGCGTGTGCCACCATGCCCGGCTAAGTTTTTTACTTTTAGTAGAGATGAGGTTTCACCTTGTTGGCCAGTCTGGTTTTGAACTCCTGACCTCAGGTGATCCGTGCACTTCAGCCTCCCAAAGTGCTGGGATTTTAGGCGTGAGCCACCACGCCTGGCCTGGATGACAAATTTAGAGGTGAGTAAAGGAAGGTCTCTTTGAGGAGATGACTTAAGCTGAAGTCTGCCTTACAGTACCATGCAGTGGTTAAGAGCTGGGACTTTGGAGCTACTTCTCTCATTTACTAGCCATGTGACCCCAGCCGTATTATTTAAACCCTGTTCCTTAGTTTCTGGCAGTGTAACTGCTCGTAGGGTTGCATGTACAAGTTAGTATGTGTAGAGTGCTTAGAAAATTTGGATTCTTGGCATTTTGTAAACACTATATAAATGTTAACTATTATTATAAGTAGCAATAACCATTTGAGGAGTAAAGAGAAAAATATTCCAGACAAAGGATGCAACTGGCACAAAGACCTTAAGGGAAGAATGAGCTGGGTATGTTCGAAAACAGGAAAATCAACGTGGCTGGATCGAATTGTAAAGAGGAGAATAGTAAAAGATGAAGTCGGAAATACAGACAGATACAGGCCAGATTACTAGTACTTTGTAAAACAATATAAAGAGTTGCTCCAAGTGCAAGGAGAAGTCAGGGAATGAGATTTTGAACGTTTCTCCAACTTGGCATTATTGACATTCTTAGCCAGATAATTCTTTGTTGTGGGATGCTGTCCTGTGCAGCATCCCTGGTCTCTACCCAGTGGCATGTATTTCTCTGAGTTGTAATAACCAAAAATGTGTCGAGACCTTTCCAAATGTCTCTTTGGGGGCAAAATTGTCTCAATTAATAACCACTGACTTAAAAAATCCACCTGGACTCTCATGTGAAGAATAGATTGTAGTGGAGCAAGATTGAAGACGGAGACCAGTTCAGAGGCTACAGCAGTTTCCTTGAAGACAGAATATTAGTGTTTGGACCGGAGTAGTAGATGTGAGAAGAAATAAATGTCTTTGTGACATGTTTTGGAGATAGAGTCTATAGAACTTGCTGAAAGATTGACCATGAAATGAGACAAAGGAGAAATCAAAGCTAACTCCTAGGTTTGAGATCTGTGCAATTGGGTAGATATAGTACCAAGATGGGGGAACACTGGGAGAAAATCAGATTTTGAGTCACCACAAGAAGTCTTAAGTCCTGATCTGGATATGTTATGTTTGAGATGCCTCTGGACATCCATCTGGAGACGGTGAGTCGGCAGAAGTGAGGTAGCACTAGAGATACAAACTTGCTATCACTAATACATCGGTGTTGTTAAGCCATAAATATGAATAAAGCCATGTATACAGCATGTGTAGATAGAGACGAGAACCCAAGACTGATCCCTTGGACAATCCAAAATACAGATGTCAAACAAAAGAAGAAGAGCTAACAAGAGAGACTGAGAAGGAACAATGAGAGGTGAGAAAATAAAACCATTCAAGTATAGTGTCCCAGAAGCTAAATGAAGACACTGGTCAAGAAAAACTAAGAGTTTGTTGAGTCAGATACTAATAAGTAATCATAAGAAGACAGAAAACTTATAATTGGGCTTGGTAACATAAAAGCCATTGGCAACTTAAACAAAGGAAGACGTAGAAAGGAGTCATGAAGACAGAAACTTGAGACAATTTGCTGCAAAGGGAGTAAATGAGCCGAAGCTAGAAGGAGAGGTGCTCTTAAGGAATACAAAAAAGACCAAAGACACATAGGGCAAGGTCTCCCTCCATGCTATTATCCAGATTCTCTTCTCCAAATACGATCACAGCTTCAGTTTTTCCTATTGTCATAGTGATATGATATGAGGGAGACAGGCAGTTAGGTAGGTAGGGAGGGAAGTAGATCGGTAGACACAAACACATGTACATTTTTATTGGGGTTTAGAGCCTCTGGTACGTAGGTAGCTGGCACTAGGCCCATTAATGGGACTCCGTAGGCATGTAAACTCACAGCAAGACTTCTGGGACAAACATAGTCTGCATCTTGAGAGCTGACTCCAGGAGCTCAGATAGCAAGTCAGAAAGTGGCACTGTTACCAAAAAACCAGGGGTTTGGGCTAGGTCCTGCTGCTTGGGACACAGAAAGTCAACCACTGAGATGACGATTATTGTCTAGAAAGAAGGCTTTAACTGAGTGTTGTAGCTGAGGAGATGAAAGCTCAGCCTCAAATCCATCTCCCTAACTGACTACAACTAGGGGTTTATATAACAAGAGAGAAATGTAACAATGTGTAAGAAAACAGGAACTACTCTTTTTTGTTTTTTGAGAGGCCTGAGGGTTCTTTCCTGAGGAAGGAGCTCAGATAAAACAAATACAAGTTTCAAGCTTTAACAGCAGAAGGGGCTGGGCGCAGTGGCTCACCCCTGTAATCTCAGCACTTTGGGAGGCCAAGGCAGGAGGATCACTTGAGGTCAGGAGTTTGAGACCAGCCTGACCAACATGGAGAAACCCAGTCTCTACTAAAAATACAAAATTAGCCAGGTGTGGTGGCACGTGCCTGTAATCCCAGCTACTCAAGAGGCTGTGGCAGGAGAATCACTTGAATCTGGGAGGCGGAGTTTGCGGTGAGCCGAGATTGTGCCATTGAACTCCAGCCTGGGCAACAAGAGTGAAACTCCATCTCAAAAAACAAAAACAAAAAACAAAACAAAACAAAACAAAAACAGAAGAACGGTCAATTTCTATGTTTATCCAAAAACAAGTCTATGAGACTATTCGGCCCATTTCAGCAGTAGAGGTCAGATATCCCCATGCCCTAGGCATTACCAGGATGGGGAGACTGCCTGGACCCTGGGAAGATCTATTTCTCCAAAATACTGTGAGAACTTAGTCTAAGCCAAATCTAACCTGATGGCTTGAGCTAAGGTCTGCACTTTGGCCCTTATTTTCAGGGATCTCGATCTCTGAGCTCACAAGATATTTATCCTGGTGACACCCTAGTGAAATCAATGACACTGTAATTCCCATTATCTAGCACAGTGTGGCTGCTTAATCAATGCTCATTTATTTAGAAATAAATGAATAAATAAATGAAGGAATATAGCCAGTTTTATTGCTTAGCACCTTTTACTATCTTATATAGATTCAGCTTTCCTGGTGTCAGTATTGTACTAAGTAACGTTCTTTGTGTGAGTATGAAATAGCCGATGTGCATCCTGCAAGGGCTCAGGTATGCCAAAGAAATGGATTTCAAGGCTGCTTCCTGGAGCTTTCTCCAGCCAAAAAAATAAAAATAGCCGTATAAGAACATATTATTTTCCCTTTCTATAGGCCTCCAACTGCTAGGCATAAATTTCTTTTCAAACTTTCCAGAAAACCTTACCCTTGGACTAAGATCAAGAAAAGAAACCTCAGGCTTTTCTCAGAGAAAATGCAAATAAGATTTGACTGAAGTCTTATGATTACCTGGCCCCAGGCCTGAGGGGCTGTGTCTTGGCACCGCCAGTGGAAGCCCAGGAAGATGGGAGCCTGCTGAAAGCTGCTTCTGGCAGAAAGACGATCATGAAGCTTTTTTCCCCTAGGCTGTCATGCCAACTCACAAATTCCTGAACTTAAACATACACAAACACAATCCTCATAAGACTCTTGACTCTTTCCTCATATCAGTCACTCCTTACTGTTTGTTGAGACCCTGATTGCATTACTTTAAGGGAAAAAAATTGGCTTCCTTTTCTCAGGACACAAAACCAAGCATAATATACAATTGTGGTCACCAAGATGGTAAGGCATGAATTTTGAGTCTTCCTAAATATTGAATAGGGCAACAATTTTAAAGCAACACTTTAAAATTGAGTCTGACCCCAAACTATTCTGACTCAGTGCATAAATGGCCCCACTAGGCTTCTTTTATAAAGACATAAAATCAACCTAAATGCCCATCAACGATAGATGGATAAAGAAAATGTGGTGCATATATACCATGGAATACTATACAGCCATAAAAAACAATGAGATCATGTTCCTTGCAGGAACATGGATGGAGCTGGAGGCCGTTATTTTTGGTAAACTAACACAGAAACAGAAAAACATATACTGCATGTTCCCACTTACAAGTGGGAGCTAAATGATGAGAACACGTGGACACATAGAGGCTTATTGGAGGGTGGAGGGTGGGAGGAAGGAGAGGATCAGGAAAAATAACTAATGGACTAGGCTTAATACATGGGTGATGAAATAGTCTCTGTACAACAAACCTCTATGACACAAGTTTACCTGTGTAACAAACGTGCACTTGTACCCCTGAACTTCAAAGTTAAAAAAAAAAGTATCTGTACTGGGTATCTGTAAGAAGAAAGCTGATGGTTGAAAAGGCAGAAATTGGCATTTTAAGGTTTTCTGGACTATCTGTGATACACACTGCTGCTTTGCTGCCTTTCAATGCATTCCTCACCATGCACCAAAGGAATCTTTTAAAGTACAAATCTGATTATGTTACACACAGACTCCCACAAAGTCTACATGGCCTGGCATGGTGTAGTCTCTGTGCATGTTTCCTATTTCATTGCTTACCTTTGGCTCCAGCTACATAAGCTTTGCTCAGTTCCTTCAGTCTGTCCTTCTCCCTTCTACCATGTCCTTGCACATCCTCTTACATCTGCCTCCAATTCCACCTGATTAAGTTTTACACTTCTTTATGATTGCTGCTAATTTTTACCTCTCCAGGAAAGCTTTTGCCAACTTCTATGAACTGGGTGACTTCTCTATTTTTCCATTCTTTGCTACTTTAACACTCACTGACATTTATTCTAACATTAAACTATAAGTTCTGTAAGGATAGGGATGCATTTTCAAGTGTTTAGAGCAATGCCAACGCTTAGATATTCAAGAACTACTTGTTCAGTTAAGAAAAACACACCCTAAGGACAGTGACCCAGACACTACAAACAACATGTCTTCTGCTGCTGGGATTCCCTAGGATTTTTGCCATACATCTTTTTATACAACTTCTGGGAAACAGGAGGAAGAAAATATTATTTGGGAGAGCAGATCTATTAAAAAAAAGAACTTTTCACATAGCCATCAAATGGAGATAGAAAACAGGTCTCTAACGCTTTGAAACATGTTTTTCCCTTGACTGTGATGCAAATAAGTTTCCACTTCTTGTTCCTGGCCAATTTCAGCTTAATTTAGCTTAATGAAACATAATAAATGTTTTCTGCGGACCTTTTTTTGTGGCAAGTATTGTGATGGTAGCTGTAGAGTATACAAAACTGAGTAAAACACACTCTTGGCCCTTAACAGTTCGTAGCCTGGAAGGATGGTTTAAAAATACACAAATAGTAGAGGAATATGTTAAAACAATGCTGTGAAAGATCCAGGGAGGGAAGGATTTCCTGGACCACCCTATTCCCGCATCTTCCCAGGGTGGGGACCTGTTGTTCTTCAGGGGCCATGTAGTCCAAGTTATGCAAGTGAAGAAGTCACTACAGACAGTGCATTTTCTCTCGCAGCTTTAGGTCTATTTATAGTCCAGTTCCTGGGGTAAGAATAGCTTATTAAAACATTGTATTATTTGATGCATAAGAAAGTTTGTATATATAACTAATGATTCTATTAAAATGTATGAATGAATAGCTTTTCAAAATCTACCATTTGATAAAGTGTCAATTCTACAGTAATCAAAAGCTAAGAAAAGGAAGTAGAAGTTCATTACCTAGATAGTTCCATAAAAAACAATCAGGTGTTTAATTCAGCTAGAGAATTTATTAGTTTTAAAGACTCTTGCCATAAAGTAAAACAAGAAATGTGAGAATACAAGCTTTCAAATGTTTCCGAAGCAGTTTCAAAGTTCCTGAATACATATTTTATTTACTGAGTAGCACCTATATGCATAGAATTCAGATAAGCATTGTGGGAAATCTCAGGAAATACAAGTTTAACAACAACAATACAAAAGCCACATAGTAGTAGAAGAGAATTGGACTTAAGATATGTGCCCAATGAGTACTGCAAATTTTAAGTGCCATATCAAGAAGGGAGATCTCACAGAAGGGGCTTTGAAGCCACTGAGTTGAGGTCTGAAATAACAATGCCAGCTAACAATCTTTATATATACATATGTGTGTGTGTGTGTGTGTATGTGTGTGTGTGTATATATACATATATATACCCACATTTTAGAGATAGGGATTTGCCATGTTGGTGCAGCCTGTTCTTGAACTCCTGGGTTCAAGCAATCTGCCCACCTTGGGCTACCAAAGTGCTGGGATTATAGGCATGAGCCACCATGCCCAGTCTCTAGCTAACACTCTTATAAGCACTTATTATTCAGGCATTCTGCTGGTCATTGATGTGTGTTTCAACCCTCACAGTCACTTACACACTGTTAAGTAACAGAAACCTAACTGAAATGAGAGAGTTCCTTCACCCTCTTATGGGACTTGCAACAGAGGTGTGGCTTGTTCGCTTGGCCACTGCACACTCAAACCCCTTAAGGGAGGGGAAGCACGCAGACAGGCAGGTGCAGGAGATGGGATGAGTGCTTTTGGGCTCTAGCCCCATGGTGGCATCTAGGGGTGTGTTACAATTAATGCTCTTTTAGCAGTTACTGTCCGTGGATGGCTAAGTGTTAAACCAGCTCAGTGAAGAGTCATGGTGACAGCCTTTCACATCCTGTCGTCTTGGTACCCAGGTCTTTGTCTGGCATCCAGGAAGAATCAGGTCCTACAGACTTGAAGGAGGGTGAATACAGAGATTTTATTGAATGATGGAGGTGGCTCTCAGCAGGATGGATGGGAAGCTGGAAAGAGGATGGAGTGAGAAAATAATCTTCCCCTGGAGTTTGGCCATCCCATGAATGATCTCTCTTGACAGTCCCCAGCTGAACTCCTCGATGTTCAGACACTCTTTCTCCTCTCTCCTTCTCTGCCACACTGCTTTGCTGCTCTTCTGCTCATGGAGCCTGAGGTTTGGAGTTTTTATGGGTACAGGGTGGGGGTGTGGCAGGCCAGGGTGTTCTTGGAAAAGGCAACATTTGGCACGAAAACAGGAATGCCTGTTCCTATTTAGGGCTGTAGGTTTCCAGGCTAGAGGATGGGGCCTTTGCCAGGGAAACACTCTCTTTTAACCAGTATTTCCCTGCCTCTTGTCCATATCATAACCACAGTGGCATAATGAAGTAAAGGCTCATCCTACCTCGCATAGTAAGGTTCAGGAGTAGGCAGTCTGGGGCTGATACAAATGCTTGAGAAATCATCAAGTTTCCAGCTTCCTCTAACCTTCAGCTGCATCATGCTCCGTGGGTGTTTTTTAGCCCCATGGTTATAAAATGAGTGGTCCACTTAAGGCATTGCACTGGCATCCCAGTAGAAAGACAACAAAAGCAACAAGTGCAAATAAATGGAAAGAAACACTTTCCTAAGACTTTCTAGCAGACTTCAGATTTCCACTCCATCCCGTTGGTTAGAACTATATCACATGGACACCCAGTGGCATAACTGGTTGAGAAATGAAGGCTTTTTGTTTTTCTTTCATCTGACAACATAGCTGCCTAAAAAGCTATGGAGTTGGATATTGGTGAAGAAGGAAGGAAATGGACATCAAATAGACATTTAGCAGTGCCACCTCAGATAGGTACTACTATTATTCTCATTTTGCATGAGGAAACCTAGACATTGAGAGTTAAGTAACCTGCACAATGTCATCTAGTTAATATGTAGAAAAGCTGGATACAAACACAGGCAACCTGATTTCCAGAGCCTGAACTTTTAACTCTGTGCTAGGATTTGAATCTGAGAGTAGAGGGAAAGGCAATTTGTGACAGGAAGATAGTGTTAACAAAGGTGCAGTGCGTGTGTGCATGTGTGCGTGTGCGCTTGTGTATATGTGTACACGTGCATGCATGTACGCTGGAACCCTAGATGCTAATCATGTGTGAGAGAGGCCCTGAGGCTGAAATAAAGGAGCCACCCTGAGTAGTGGAGGGAAGTCAGGAGGGAAGGTGATTTGGATTTATACCATCTGCCTGGGTAAGCCTTCAGGAACATGAACTGCGTCGGTCCTGAAATTGAAATAATGACAATATATAGGCAAATATTGGCAAGAATGCATGAGGAGATGTTAAATATGAGCAGAGCCAGAACCCAGGGTGTGGTAAATCAAGCAAAACATCCTAAGAAGCAGTAGCCAAGGTTAGGTCCAGGATGTTCTGCAGTCCAGATGTGTCCAGCAGTCAAAGATATATGAGCTGGAAGCCAGGGTCTGATGGTTCGGAGTTAGAGTTGGGGAATTAGAATCTTGGAATATTACATACCTAGGTTCTTGATTGTTTTATGGCAGTACATCCCAGCACTTTAGGAATATTATTGGCACATTATTTAGCACTAGTTCTTAACCCTTAAACACTGTAACATTTAAGAGGATAAGATGACCCCAGACTATGAGAGCACCAAACAAACAGATGTTTTCCATGAAAACATGTTTACTTTCAAATATTAGCTTTACCTTTGTTATCTCACAGGGTAAGTGGAGTGGGAACACACAAAAATAGGTAGAATTAAAACGGAAGGAGCTGTGCAAAGTGATGAAGCACATCAGCTTTGGATTATATATTTTTCAGTGTCGTTAGTACAGAGCTTGCACCATGAGATGGCAGATTAGTGTAAGGAGACCATTACTTAGAATATGTGGGGCTCAGCAAGAGAACATGGCCACATTTTGAGTGGTGGGCTTTCTGACCTGGTAGTGTTCAAACAGAGGTTAGAAGATTGTTGAGGAGAGAGATTTCAAAATTGCTTTTTGGATAAAGTTTGACTAAAATGACTTCAAATTTGCATTTCATAATTGTACAGTATGCCCATCCGAAATCGATCAGAATTGTAATCTCCAAAAAGCAACCTGAATCTGCAAAGTCTTTCCTATTGCTTGCAGACTCAGCAGCCCTGAGTCTGCTGCTAGGCAAGTAGTAGGAAAGGCTGTGTAGAGCCTTTGTCCTCCTCACTCAAGTTTCTTCTTTGTGCAGTTGAAAAAGCCTAGCAAATGAGGTCTTTTGAAGAATAGTTATAATGACTATTCTGCAGCAACCACGAGAATGGAATTCAACTTAAGGTGTTATGCATTTATTCAAATGTACCAAGCCTCAGTATGCATGTGTCTAGCCTTTATATACATACATATATAAATGTGTGTGTGTATATATATACATATTTGTATGTACATACACACATATCCACATTTATGATGAAAAATAAATTCATGTTTATTGTTGCAGTTAAACTCTGAAGCTCCGAAACCATTGGGTTTGAATCCCAGCTCCTTTATCTTCTAGCTGTGAATATAGATCAAGTTACTTAACATCTTTGTACTTATTTTCTCACAAGGTAATGACTATTGTGATGATTAAATGTGCTATTTATTACCTATAAAATACTTAAAATGACTGGTATATAGTAAACATCCAATAAATGATAGCTATTATTATTCTAGACTTTCTAGAAAACACATGAAAAATACAAAGAAGAACTAAAAATCATGTTTATTCTGAAGGAGAACCACTGTTAATTCTGAGCATATCTTCCCAGTCTTTGTTCACGTGCTTGTCTTCTGTTTACTCTCACTCTGGAGTCATGCTCCAGGGCCTAGGTTTCCAATGCACATGCATGCACACGTACACATGCACATACACAGAAATATACCTGCACATATGTTTTTATGTTTCTTGTAAAGGTTAGAATATGTGCCTTAATGATCAGTATAGGGGAAAGGGGGAAAACTTCCCCTTTGTCCTCCAAAGATTTGCTGAAAATCACTGACAAGAGGCATATTAATAGGAGAAAAGGAATATACATTTATTAATGTGTACATGGGAGCCTTTAAAATTAAGACCCAAAAATACAGGGGAAATTGTCCATTTTTATGTTTAGGTTTAGCAAAGTATGGACAGCATGTAGAAATATTATTGGACAAAAAATATGATCTAATGTTACTAGACTGAGTGGGGAAACTCAGGTCTGTCTGTTTAGATTTTTCTTTGTCTCTCTGAGCATGTATTCCTTTTTTTGGATATGGCATAGGGCCCTCTCTGGAATGGGGGTCTTGTGACCTATAATCAAAAAAGATAAATCTAGTTATCTAATTTTTTAGTGGCCAGTTTTTGTGCAGTTATAGTGGAGGGACAGTCAGAGTAAAATTTTTAAATTTTATGGCTGGCTTTGGGTAAAGGGGTTTTAGTTTCTATGACCCACCTCGAGTGAGAAAGATTCTAGTTTCTATGGCTAGCCTTGAGAGAGAATGGGACTGAGAGATAGTAGAGTAGGAGAAGGTCAGAGAAAAATTTCTGTTCTGAGGCTGCTTCTGCGGCCTTCATTTTGGGTATGTTTTTCTGAGTCACAACATTAGATAATCCTGCACAAATATGTATTCATGACTAAGTTATGCCCTAGAAGGTCACGGCTTTTTTTAACAGTGATAACTCTTAAATGATGATTGAGTCATTTTTCATAGAGAATAAATATTTTGCCATTTTTTCATTAATTCTCTGATCAGCGAAAGTATATATCCTAAATTTGATTGCTTTGTTTAAATATTTATATGTTTCTGTTACATAAACATAGAAAACTGTAAAATAAAAATGAATGTCTTATTTACAAAATCTGTGCTGCAAGTAGAAAGGGTAAGTGAGTATACACATTACAGACCATTCATAGAATAAAATAATGTGCATTTAAAAAAGAATGAGGTAAGTCTATACACACTAACACAGAAGAATGTCTATGACCCGGAAAGATGTCCATGATGCTTAAATTAAAAGCACTGTGGAACAATAAATAGAGAATGACCATCTTTATTTATACCTGTGTTTTAAAAAATTTTTTTTGTAGCTCATCAGCTATTGTTAGTGTTAGTGTATTTTATGTGTGGCTCAAGACAATTCTTTCAATGTTGTCTAGGGAAGCCAAAAGATTGGACACCCCTGGTCTAGGCAGTGCTGTGGTCAGGTTTGCTGAGTATTCTGTAGGTGGAATGTAAAATCCAAGATAATGCCTGATGAACTTGCTGGAAAGTGCACCAACCTGATACTGATCCTATCTCCAGGCTGGGTTCAATGCTCCTGTCTTCATTTCCAAGTTTCCAACAGAATCTTGTGCTTACACTCATCCTACAGGGGATCAAGCTTTACACTTTGCTTTTTCTGCTTACTTGTCTCTCTACCCTATTAGATTTTGAGGTCCCTGAAAACAAGAAATACCATTTTTTTGTTTTTATTTTTAAATCTCTATAGTCCTAACATTTAGCATTGTGCCTAACATAAGCAGCCAACGAATGTTCATTTGATTTGTTTGATTTAATATAAAATTTTGTATAATACCCAGTTGATGTTTGTTTGGAAATTCTGCTTTCTTGAAAATGCTGACTGGTTCCAGGTTGCTCAGCACAGAAGAGACTGTAAGGAATGGATCAATTTTTTTCTTTCTTTCTTTCTTTCTTTCTTTCTCTCTTTCTTTTCTTTCTTTCTTTCTTTTCTTTTTCTTTCTTTTCTCTCTCTCTCCCCCCTCCCTCCCTTCTTTCTTTCTTTCTCTTTCTTTCTTTCCTTTCTTTTTCTTTCTTTCTTTCTTTTTTTCTCTCCCTTCCTTCCTTCCTTTCTTTTCTTTCTTTCTTTCTTTTCTTTTTCTTTCTTCTTTTCTTTTTCTTTCTTTTCTCTCTCTCTCCCCCCTCCCTCCCTTCTTTCTTTCTTTCTCTTTCTTTCTTTC
>NW_022167874.1:0-1215 GCF_008728515.1 Papio anubis
AAAAAATAATAATAGGCGAAACTGCAATTACTTCTGTGCCAACCTAACATAAATATGTATTCATATTACATATAAAGATAAATATGTAAATATAAAGATAAATATGTAAATTTATATAAATGTAAATATATTACATCTAAACATAAGTATATATTTGTTACATATATTACATATAAATAAGTAATATCTTTACATATTTTTATAAATATTACATATATTATATATCTTTATAAACGTTACAATACTTTGTTATTATTTTGGCTTTAAACAGTTTATTATCTTTCACATAGACTAGAATAAGAAAAAGTTTTGTATTTGCCAAGTAAATATATAGCATTTTCATCAAATGTCATTCTTTTCTGCAAGGTCAAGTTTTCATCTACTACCATTTTCTTCTATCATTAACCTTAAATATTTCTCTTTTTTTTTTTTTTGGGACAGAGTCTCGCTCAGTTGGCCAGGCTGGAGTGCAGTGGCGCGATCTTGACTCACTGCAACATCTGCCTCCCAGGCTCAAGTTATTCTCTTGCCTCAACCTCCTGAGTAGCTGGGATTATAGGTGCCTGCCACCACACTTGGATAATTTTTGTATTTTTAGTAGAGACAGAGTTTCACCATGTTGGCCAGGCTGGTCTTGAACTCCTGACCTCAGGTGATCGGCCTGCCTCGGCCTCCCAAAGTGCTGGGATTATAGGCTTGGACCACTGTGCCCAACCTTAAATATTTCTTATACTACAGACTGCGGGCAAAGAATTTTCTTAGCTTTTATTTATCTGTAAAAGTGTCTCTTTTATTCTATTTTAAGGGATTCTTTTTTGTTGTTGAATATATAATTCCTAGTTGGCAAGGGTTTTTGTTGTTTGTTTGTTTCCTGAAGTACTTGAAAGTTATTTCTTGTCTTCTGGCCTGGAAAATATCTGGTAAAATATCTGTAGTAATTTTTAATGTTTCCCCTATATAAATAATGTATCTTTTCCCCCGTCTGCCTTCTTATGATATTCTCTTTATTGTTGTTTTAAAACATTTGATTATCATATGTCTTTGGTTTTCCTTGTGTTTATTGGTGTTTTCTGAGGTTCTTGAGCTTGTCACCCTATACTTTTTTTTTTTTTTTTTTTTTAAATTGAGATGGAGTCTTGCTCTGTTGCCCAGGCTGGAATGCAGTTGTGCAAGCTTGGCTCACTACAACCTCCGCCTCCTGGGTTCAAGCGATTC
>NW_022167875.1:0-1215 GCF_008728515.1 Papio anubis
TCAATGGTTGAGCCTGCCCCTCAGCAAGCAGCCCGGGCCCAGCCAGACACTCACCAGGACGAGGGCAACTCTGATGAGCAGGAGGCTCAGGATGAGGAGAGCCACGGCATAGCTGGAGATGAAGACGCCCAGCGGGCTGGAGGCTTTGGGGCCAGGAGTGCCTAGAGCAGAGCTAGAAGGCTATGACCAGGTGGAGCCCTGCCTCCCAGACTTCTGAGAAGGCAGACTCTGGGCCCAGAAGGTGCTGTGGGACCAGAGATCTGGGGCTAGGAGCATCTTGGAGGGCTCCATGAGGAGGGGAGGCAGGCTTCAGATCAGGGCATGTGGAGTAGGCAGATGGACAGAGGGAGAGGGCCTGCAGAGGGAAGGAGGTACTGACTGAGGTCTGGGATGACGGGTGTGCAGACCCTGGTGCAAACAGTCCCAGGAAGCTTTTACTCCTGGTGGGAGGCGGAGAGGGAGCAGGCCTGTCGCATGGTGAAAGAGGAAGAAAGAGAGAGGAGGCATCAGGCTCTTTTAAACAACCAGCTCTCCTGTGAACTGATAAAAAACTCACTCATTGAATCACTTGAACCTGGGAGATGGAGGGTGCAGTGAGCTGAGATCGCACCACTGCACTCCAGCCTGGGCTGTGAGCGAACTCTGTCTCAAAAAAAAAAAAAAAAAAGAAAAGGAAAAAAAAAAGAAAAATAGAAAACAAAAGAAGAAAACTCACTCATTACCATGGGGAGGGCACTAAGCCTTTCAAGAGGGGTCCCCCACCATGACCCAAACACCTCACACTATAGGCCCCACGTCCAGCATTGGGGATCACATTTCAACACCAGATGTGGATGGGACAAGTATCCAAACTATGTCAGAGGCCTCCCCCTCCCTCTCATCAGAGTCTTCTGTCCTCAGTTCAGGTGCATGCTGGCGTCCATGCCTGGCTTCCTAGGAAATCATCTTGGCCCCAAGGGGTTGGGCAGGGCCACTAGGCTGAGGGTTGGAGCCCTACCTCTCCTAGTCCCAGCCTGGGTCTCCATCACTGGCTAGCCCACTCTGCTTGCTGCGTTCTCTCCACACCTGTTCCCTGCAGCCCAGGGGTCAGTCTGGGTGCAGGCCTGGGTAGAGGTCCAGAAGCAGACTCTGCACCCCCAGAGCTCATACCTCCTGTGCACCATGGCAGCCAAAATGCACCAGCATGGCCAGGAGTGCTGACTTGTCCCTGTAATC
>NW_022167876.1:0-1214 GCF_008728515.1 Papio anubis
GGTTTTGGTTTGCATTTCTCTGATGACAAGTGATGATGAGCATTTTTCATGTGTCTGTTGGCTGCATAAATGTCTTCTTTTGAGAAATGTCTGTTCATATCCTTTGCCCACTTTTTGATGGGGTTGTTTTTATCTTGTAAATTTGTTTGAGTCCTTCGTAGGTACTGGATATCAGCCCTTTGTCAGATAAGTAGATTGCAAAAATTTTCTCCCATTCTGCAGGTTGCCTGTTCACTCTGATGGTAGTTTCTTCTGCTGTGCAGAAGCTCTTTAGTTTAATTAGATTCCATTTGTCAATTTTGGCTTTTGTTGCCATTGCTTTTGGTGTTTTAGACATGAAGTCCTTGCCCATGCCTATGTCCTGAAAGGTATTGCCTAGGTTTTCTTCTAGGGTTTTTATGGTTTTAGGTCTAACATTTAAGTCTCCAATCCATCTTGAACTAATTTTTGTATAAGGTGTAAGGAAGGGAACCAGTTTAAGCTTTCTATATATGGCTAGCCAGTTTTCCCGGCATTTATTAAATAGGGAATTCTTTCCCCATTTCTTGTTTTTGTCAGGTTTGTCAAAGATCAGATAGTTGTAGAAGTGTGATATTATTTTTGAGGGTTTTATTCTGTTCCATTGGTCTATATCTCTGTTTTGGTACCAGTACCATGCTGTTTTGGTTACTGTAGACTTGTAGTATAGTTTGAAGTCAGGTAGCGTGCTGCCTCCAGCTTTGTTCTTTTGGCTAAGGATTGTCTTGGCAATGCAGGCTCTTTTTTGGTTCCATATGAACTTTAAAGTAGTTTTTTCCAATTCTGTGAAGAAAGTCATTGGTAGCTTAATGGGGGATAGCATTGAATCTGTAAATTACCTTGGGCAGTATGGCCATTTTCATGATATTGATTCTTCCTATCCATGAGCATGGAATGTTCTTCCATTTGTTTGTGTCCTCTTTTATTTCATTGAGCAGTGGTTTGTAGTTCTCGTTGAAGAGGTCCTTCGCATTCCTTGTAAGTTGGATTCCTAGGTCTTTTATTCTCTTTGAAGCAATTGTGAATGGGAGTTCACTCATAATTTGGCTCTCTCTTTGTCTGTTATTGGTGTATAAGAATGCTTGTGATTTTTGCACATTGATTTTGTATCCTGAGACTTTGCTGAAGTTGCTTATCAGCTTAAGGAGATTTTGGGCTGAGACGATGGGGTTTTCTTTTTTTTTTTTTTTTTTTTT
>NW_022167877.1:0-1214 GCF_008728515.1 Papio anubis
GTCTTTAACCATCTGGAGGGATGTACCATGTCAGACTCACTGTTGTCGATGGGCTGAAGCCCAGGTTTCATGAGGTTATGTGTCGGCTTGTAGTACTTTCTCTGGCAGAGATGCGAGTGACTTCTGCTCACTGAGAGGCTCAACTCAGAGACTTCATGGCCTGAGGGACGGCAGGCTGTTTGAGCAATCTCGTGCTACCCTTATTTTCTGAAACGCCTATGAGTGACTTCTCACATGGTCTTTGAAGAGGCTTCATGCCCGCGCTCCTTGGTAATGATCGAATGCTTTTTTTGACCCCTCGTCCCCTTTCTTTGGGATGTTCCAGTCTCAGTTCTCATGTGCTCTGCTTCTACGGGAATTTCTGAAGCTGCTGAATGTAGAAAGTACTGAGGAGGCTGTGCTCCCACCCCTGTGAGCCTTCCAGGCATCATCCTCTCCCCTTGGCGAGGCGGCATCCATGGCACACCGAGGAGGCTGTGCTCCTGTCCCCCGTGAGCTTTCCAGGCGTCCTCCTCTCCCCTCCAAGGGGGACAGGAGGAAACTTTCAAACCCTTCTTAAACTTGTTTTCATGTCTTTGTTTTAACAGATTTCTTTGCATCTTCTCCCTTATCCAGAAGTGAGGGTGAACGCTGAGTTATTCACGGGAGTCAAGAAACCACACGCAGCCCAAAGTGACGTTTGTTTCCCTGAAATGATTTGTGTGTGTTCACCTTAAAATGCAACTCAGTAAAACAGGTGTGTTTTGAAAAATAACTTTAAATTACCCAGGTAAAAATGTGACAATTAAATTTCATCGTCTGTACGGGTGTCCACAGCCCCCTTCTGTGATTGCGTGTGAGTTTGTGACTTGTGGTTATTTTTGAAGAAAGAAAATCTGTTGCTGAGGACTTCAGAGGGTGTGCTGGGATTGTGTAGGGTGGACATCGGGGGCTTCAGTGTGTGGCTTCCTTGAAGAGGTTCAAATTAAGGCTGAGAGTCCCTACTCCAAAATGCTCCGAAACCTGAAACATTCCGAACTTCCTCATGACACTCGAAGGAAATGCTCTTCGGAGCACTTTGGATTTCAGGCTGGGGATGCTCAACTGGAAAGTGAAACATTGCAAGACCCTTCTGGCCCCAGGAGCTTGGATAAGGTCATGAAGGGGGCCTGTGCCGGGTGTCCCTGGAGTGTGAGGCAGCTGGGCTCGCTGAACTGGTTTTTGTAGGAGCCACA
>NW_022167878.1:0-1214 GCF_008728515.1 Papio anubis
TTACCATTCTCTGGACACTCGTTCTTCCAGCGCCCTTTCCTTTTGCATGGCGCACAGTGATCTCTTTCTAGTCTCAGCTGACTCTCAGATCCCCATCCAGTCTGGCCTCTTCCATGCCCTCGTCCACGCCTGCATCCCCTTGCAAAACCAGCTTCCTCTCCTGTAAGGGCAGCTGCCAGTAAATCAGCCTTCTTCTTAAGCCTTCAGTCAGCCTCCCTCTTTGCCTCCTGATCTCGGTTAATGCACACCTTGGTGGCTATGTCAATAAGCTGAGTAGCATTCATACCCATGAAACCTTCCATCTTCTGCAACTTCCGCCTGATATTGCCCTGGGCCTGCCCTACAAATGCTGTATTTACCACATGCTGATTCTCGGTAGTCTCAGGGTTGAGCAGGGTGTATAGCTGATATGCCTCACAAAGTCTCTCATAAAACTGGCTTGGGCTCTCATCTGCTCCCTGGAGCACCTCCGAGATTTTTCCTATATTAACTGCCTTTCTCCCACCATCCTTCAGCCCATGCAAGGTTGCTTCTCAGTGCCGCTGCAGCTGCTGCCACTGGGATGCATCATTTGGGTCCCAGGTGGGGTCTGTTTCAGGGAACTGGACCCTGTGCATGTGCCTGGGCTTTAACTGTGCATTAGCTTCTAGCCACTGGAGGGCTGCTTGTGTCACTCTCTGCCATTCCTCCATATTAAACAGGGTCGAAGGAAGCTGTTTGCGATCTGGCCAGGTTGGATTGTGTGTCTGAAAAACGGACTGCATCAAGGCTATGAGAGCCTGTGGCTTTTCTGTCTAGGAAGGGGTATGGTGCTTCCAGTTCAGGAGGTCAGTGGTTGAAGAGGGCTGGTAAATGAAAGTTCACTCTCCCCGCTGGATGTGGCCGTGCTCATCATAATAGACAGGTCCTCTCGTCTCCCTGAGGTGCGTTTGCAGGACTCAGGTGCGGCCAGGCCTGACTTCCCGGACTTTCCACTTAACTTTCTGCAGCTCCAATTCCCCCTTCTCAGGTGAGGCTGGGGGTGTGTACCCACCCGGATTTAACTCCTCATGGGCGGCTGGAGCTGCTGGCCTCACAACTGAACCTGCAGTGGGAGCAGTTGGTCTCGGCAAAGCGGGGTAGACTGGAACATAGGAGGAAGAGGAAACTCTGTTTCCTCCTGAGGTGCTGCAGAACTGGTTTATCTTGGCTTTCCTGTGACTTTCCCTTTTTCT
>NW_022167879.1:0-1214 GCF_008728515.1 Papio anubis
CAGGAGAAGGGGGACTTGGGACATTCTTACATGCAGTCCCTGTGACCTCCGTTCGCCGCCAGGGATGGCTGCCAGGAAGGGGACCAACTCCCTGCACGACTCCCGGTCCACACCGACTCCCGGTCCACACCGGCACGGCCCAAGCTCCAGAGGGGTGGGGACCTTTCCCAGAGGTGCGGAGTCCGGGGCGCCCTGCCAGGACCTCCTTGGCGGCACCAGTGGCTCCAGGGCTCGAGCAGTGGTAGATCCGGAAAACAGACCATGAAAAGAGTCGCAGAAACATGAATGTGACACTTTTAATTCCATTTAATTCCACCACTCTGAAGAATGCAGGTCTTTCTAAATCCTAAAACAAAGCCCAGAAGCCATCAAGTAAATAACCTGACCACATAAAGTTCAAACAGAATTTATCTTTGCGTACTGCATGACTGAGTCGAATGACAACAAATGGGTATGGGGGCGCATTTGTGCAAATATATTTGTGATGAGAACATCGTTCTCAGGCCAGCGTGGTGGCTCCCGCCTGTAACCCTAGTGCTTTAGGAGGAGGCAGAAGGATTGCTTGAGGCCAGGAGTTTTAGATCAGCCTGGGCAACATACTGAGACCCCATCTCCATAAAAACACACACAAAAAACAACAAAATCAATTTTGCATTACTTACTATAATCACAAAAAAATGAAGAAGAAACCAGAGGCATTGAGAAGAAACCAGAGGCATTGAGAGGGGCCTAGTTAAATAAGTCCCAGTACATCCAGACAATGAAATACCATGAATTTGTGGGTTTTAAAAAATAAGGTAAATGTTGAGGATGAACTCTTCCTTGAAATACAGTTCACCTCGCTCATACAAGCAGTAACTGAAAATGGGTCACTCACATGTTAAACATAAAACTATAAAACTTTAGGGGAGAAATTCTAAGAGAAAAAATGGAGCCCTAGAACTGGTAGAGATTTGAGACTTGACACCAAAAGCATGACCCATGTAAGTATGGATACATCAGAATTCACCAACATTTAAAACCCAGGCTCCGGGAAACACTGGCTTAAGAGAATGAAATGAAAAAGTACAGACCAGGAGAGAAGACAGGCATTCCTGGGAGATATTGCGGGTTCAGTTCCAGGCTCCCACAATCAAAGCAAATAGGGAAATAAACTCCGTTACCCAGTGTTTTCGTTTCCCAGTGCATATACACGTTATGTTTACACTATGGTG
>NW_022167880.1:0-1214 GCF_008728515.1 Papio anubis
ATTCTGTGAAATCATCTCACAGAGTTACAGCTTTCCCCTCAAGAAGCCTTTCGCTAAGACAGTTCTTGTGGAATTGGCAAAGTGATATTTGAAGCCCATAGAGGGCTATGGTGAAAAAGGAAATATCCTCAGATGAAATCTGGAAAGAAGCTTTCTGAGAAACTGCTTAGTGTTCTGTTAATGCATCTCACAGAGTTACATCTCTGTTTTGTGGAACTCTTTTCTGGCCTTATTTCTGTGGAATCTGAAAACAGATATTTCGGATCCCTTTGAAGAATATAGGGCCAAAGGAAATATCCTCTGATAACAAAGAGAAAGAAGCTTTCTGAGAAACTTCTTTGTGTTCTGTGAAATCATCTCACAGAGTTACAGCTTTCCCCTCAAGAAGTCTTTCGCTAAGACAGTTCTTGTTAAATTGGCAAAGTGATATTTGGAAGCCCATAGAGGGCTATAGTGAGAAAGGAAATATAGTCAGATGAAATCTGGAAAGAAGCCTTCTTAGAAACTGCTTAGTGTTCTGTTAATTCATCTCACAGAGTTACATCTGTATTTCGTGCATCTCTTTGCTAGCCTTATTTCTCTGGAATCTGAGAACAGATATTTCGGATCCCTTTGAAGACTATAGGGCAAAAGGAAATATCCTCCGATAACAAAGAGAAAGAAGCTTTCTGAGAAACTTCTTTGTGTTCTGTGAAATCATCCCACAGAGTTACAGCTTTCCCCTCAAGAATACTTTCGCTGAGACAGTTCTTGTGGAATTGGCAAAGTGATATTTGGAAGCACATAGGGGGCTATGGTGAAAAAGGAAATATCCTCTGATGAAATCTGTAAGGAAGTTTTTGAGAAACTGCTTAGTGTTCTGTAACTTCATCTCAGAGAGTTGCATCTCAGTTTCGTGGATGTCTTTGCTAGCCTTATTTCTGTAGAATCTGAGAACAGATATTTCGGATCCCTTTGAAGACTATACGGCCAAAGGAAATATCGTCCAATAACAAAGAGAAAGAAGCTTTTTGAGAAACTTCTTTGTGTTCTGTGAAGTCATCTCACAGAGTTACAGCTTTTCCCTCAGGAAAACTTTCTCTAAGACAGTTCTTGTGGAATTGGCACAGTGATATTAGGAAGCCCCTAGAGGGCTATGGTGAAAAAGGAAATATCCTCAGATGAAATCTGGAAAGAGGTTTCTGAGAAACTTCTTTGTGTTCTGTGAAATCTTC
>NW_022167881.1:0-1214 GCF_008728515.1 Papio anubis
CACTGTGAACAGGACTCGCCCCAGAGTAGCCAGATGTAGGCTTTAGATATGTTGATGCAGGTTGAGCATCTCTGATCCGAGGGCGAATGTCTCACATGGTGTCCAAGAAATGGTGACACATCTCACAGAGGGCCTAGGCTCAGGAGGCCTGGAGTATGAAACGCTCCCCATCCCCTGTGAACTTAAAAATGTGGCCAACAATTTTTTTTAAAAAATGGCTACCCTGTAGTGCTTTAACTGGACCTATTTAGACAACACCTTACACACTGGAGAAGGATGATACTGTGTGAACCTAATAAGTCTACAAGGCAATACTTCTCTCTATTGGCTGCCTCCTTCCTCTCCAGGGTGATGACAACTCCGTGAGGTGGAGATTATACGTCTCTCATCATTTCAGCAACAAGGAAATAAATTAGTGGCAGAGTAAGGGGTGACTTGGTGAGTATATCCAATTGTTGACATCGTTTTATGTGGGAGAAATTTTGCTATTATATCAACTTCTTAAAATAGTCTAATGGGATTAACTTGGTTTCATTTCACAGAGACCTCCTGGAAGCGAGAATCCTTTAAAATCCTGGAATATCCACTGCAGTAAAAGAACAAAGCGTACCTCAGCCTTAAAGGACTGAAAAAGAATGTCAAGTAGCAGCAGGTGGGAAAGTGGCTTTGGTTTTCAGTTTGTGGGCTCTGAATCCACACAAAGACAGGACTGCATTCTGAAAACCTGAATTAATTATTATTCTTACCTCAATGAGACAAAAAATTATGATCAAAATTGTTAGTATTACAGTCACAGATATTGCCAAGATGAGTTTGTTGTTATAGCCATATCCTGGAACATCTTTCATGAGCTAAAAAAAAAAAAAGGAAAGAACAATTAAAAAAAAAAAAAAAGAGAATGGAAGCTAACTTCTCAAAACCCCAGTATTCCAGGTAAGTAGCTTACAGGTTCTTTTTTATTTTTTTTTTGAGACAGAGTCTCACTCTGTCACCCAGGCTGGAGTGCAGTGGTGTGATCACAGTTCACTACAGACTCGACCTCCCTGGGCTCAGGTGATCCTCCCACTTCAGCCTCTTGAGTAGCTGGGACTACAGGCATGTGTCATCACCCCCGCTAATTTTTTTTATTTTTGTGGAGACAGGGTTTCACTATGTTGGCCAAGCTGGTCTCAAACTCCTGACCTCAAGTGATCCACCCACCTTGGCCTCCCAAA
>NW_022167882.1:0-1214 GCF_008728515.1 Papio anubis
TAATCTCAGCAGTTTGGAAGGCTGAGGCAGGGGGATCGCTTGAGGCCAGGAGTTCGAAACCAGCCTAGGCAACAGAGCAAGACCCTGTCTCTACCAAATGGAAGTTTTCAAAATTAACCAGGCATAGTGATGTACACCTGTCATCCTAGCCACTATGGAGGCCGAGATGGGAGAGTCAGTCACGTGAGCCCAGGAATTCGAGGCTGCGCTGAGCCATGATTATGCTGCTGCTCTCCAGCCTTGGTGACAAAGTAAGACCCCATCTCTAAAACAAATTTATAAAAATAAAAAATACAACATTTATGGATTATGCATTAGTGATATTGAGAAGACCTCGCCCATCAGGTCCAGCACAGAGGGGAAGGGATCTAGTTATTTGGTTTTTTCCCTACTCTTTAAATTGTTTGAACAGCAGCTCAAATGAGTTTAATGATCATCATCTTTTTTTTACCTTTTATCTTTCCCATGTTTGTCCAATGCAAGTGCCTAAGATTTCTTCATTCATGGCAATACAGTTAGCTGAAACAGCCTCATGTTTGTGAAAAATAACCTCTCAAGATTCCAATATTCAAGCAAATTCCTAGCCATGCCATTGTTGAACTAAAGCGAGTTAGGTAACAACCTCAGTTAATTAGATTCTTTTTTTGTATATGCCTTTCCCGTGAGGAAAGTTGAAGTGATAATTTTTTTAAAATGGGTTGGTAGAAAATAGTTTCTGTTTAAAGAAGACGGATTAGAAAGACCAAATTCATTTGTAGGAAAAGAACAGGGCTTAGAATACCTGAGGAGAAGCAGTCATAAACATCAAATTTTACCTCTAATTGAAAGGGATGATATTAAGAGACTGTAAGTGCCTCATAGCTTTAGGTTTTTAAGCCCACGTCTGCATTATTTTCTGCAAGTAGGAACTACGATACAGCTTTAGTCCTTTCATGTTATTTCACCAAGTGAACAGAAGGCGTCACTAGAAGACATTTTTTCTCTGAGGACGGTTCTCTTGATCTCAGCCCAAGGGCAAGGGAAAACGTTCCTTGGCTGGGATGACGGTGCATCTTTTATCTAGCAAGTCACATTTCGGCTCTGTGTTTCAGTCAACTGTAAAATCTTTGGGGCCATCTTAGAAAAGGGACTTTATTATTTTTCCAGACATGCTATTTTCAGAATAAATGAAATTCAAAATGTTAAAATGAGGTGGCTGTGGTCGTGTCTTGGCC
>NW_022167883.1:0-38639 GCF_008728515.1 Papio anubis
TGCAGTGGCCGGATCTCGGCTCACTGCAAGCTCCGCCTCCCGGATTCCCGCCATTCTCCTGCCTCAGCCTCCCAAGTAGCTGGGACTATAGGCGCCCGCCACCTCGCCCGGCTATTTTTTTGTATTTTTTAGTAGAGACGGGGTTTCACCGTGTTAGCCAGGATGGTCTCGATCTCCTGACCTCGTGATCCGCCCGTCTCGGCCTCCCAAAGTGCTGGGATTACAGGCTTGAGTCACCGCGCCCGGCCTTTTTTTTTTTCTTTTTTTTGAGACAGAGTCTTGCTCTGTTGCCCAGGCTAGAATGCAGTGGCACGATCTCAGCTCACCACAACCTCCACCTCCCGGGTTCAAGCGACTCTCCTGCCTCTACCTCCCAAGTAACTGGACTACAGGTACCCACTACCATGCCCAGCTAATTTTTTGTATTTCTTAGTAGAGATGAGGTTTCACCATGTTGGCCAGGCTGGTCTTGAACTCCTGACCTTGAGTGATCAGCCCACCTCGGCCCCCCAAAGTGCTGGGATTACAGGTGTGAGCCACCACACCCAGCCATCCCATTCCCTTCTTCAAGAGCTCTCCCTCAAGTATTTGGGGAGGTTTTATTTAGGTGAGAGCTTCTGAACATCCCTGTCAGAGAGAGCAGGCAGATGGGCAATACTCAGAGAAATTGCTAGTGACAGCTGCCAGTGGGAACTATAAAAGACTCGAGACCAAGTCGTGCACGGTGGCTCACGCCTATAATCCCGGCACTTTGAGAGGCCAAGGTAGGTGGATCACTTGAGATTAGGTGTTCGAGATCAGCCTGGCCAATGTGGTGAAACCCCATCTCTACTAAAAATACAAAAATTAGCCGGGTATGGTGGTGGGCGCCTGTAATCCCAGCTACTTGGGAGGCTGAGGCAGGAGAATCACTTGAACGCAGGAGGTGGAGATTGCAGTGACCCAGATTGCACCACTGCACTCCAGCCTGGGCAACAGAACAAGACTCCATCTCCAAAAAAAAAAAAAAAAAAAAAAATACTGGAGACCAGTATCTCTTGGTCAGTCAAGACCAAGCAATTAACTAATTCCTCTCTTGGATCGCTTTTTTTTCTGGGATAGCTGTATTGGAGATTGTGGAGTCAGGTAAAAGATTTGGAATAACAGGGTTAGAAACCCTAGGAATGGGTGAGCCAAAGGAATGGGTTTTAATGGAGAGGGAGGTCAAGAAGACAGGAGTCACCAAAGGCCACAGGACCCATGGTCCAATGTCAGCAAACAAGTCTCTGTGTTACCTGCACTGTGGATGGACTCGTCCCCTTGGAATGGACACTCACTCAGGGCTCCTACCCGGGCCATGGACCCACCCAGAATAATTTTCATAGATTCCACAAAGCCCTGGGGGGATAGCAGCAGAGTAAGGTGGGAAGGTCTACCAACCCCTTCCCCAACTGGTGCAAATTCTATTTCCACAGAACTCAGAGGCTCCTCCCGGCTCACCTGCATCCTCAAATATGCTTTCTGTCCAGTCCTAATCTCCAGCCCATCGACCTCTGCTGGAGGAATGGGGGCCAGTGCTGGAAGGCCTGCATGTTGGTCACCCAGTTTGCAGTCCACATAGAGATGCAGAGCAGGGCTGGGTCTGGAGGGACCTCGGAGTCGCAGGAGAACTGTGTGTGTGCGACCATCGGCCAGGCCTGCTTGCTGTAGGTTCACGGCGTGGACTTTGCCATCCTCCCGCTGGTATCGCACCAGTACTGCCCAGGAGGGGAGATCAGTATGGGTGCTATCCCCTTCCCCCTGCCTCCCAGCTGAGCCTTGGATCAACTCTGCTGGATACCACATCTCTAGGGCCCCCATCCCTAATTCTACTATGTAGCTGTCAACACTTTGTATGTAATAGGTACACAATAAATGTTTTTGAAATTGGTTTAGAGGCCAGGCACAGTGACTCACACCTGTAATCCCAGCACTTTAGGGGGCCAAGGTGGGCAGATCACTTGAGGTCAGGAGTTCGAGAACAACCTGGTCAACATGGTGAAACCCTATTTCTACTAAAAATACAAAAGTTTGCCAGGCGTGGTGGTAGGCACCAGTCTCAGCTACTCAGGAGGCTAAGATAGAATTGCTTGAACCCAGGAGGTGGAGGTTGCAGTGAGCTGAGATTGTACCACTGCACTCCAGCCTAGGTAACAAAGCGAGACTCCGTTGGAAAAAATAATTGGTTTAGAGATAAATACTTTCTTAGTATTCATTGGTATCAGATGACTCTATCCTCTCCTATGGTGACAGCTGGTTCTGTGGCCACTGAACTGTTCCAGGGATCTGAAAGACCTTTCTATACCACCGCTGAGGCACAGAGACATGCCTCACCTCCCTCCAAGCATCCCCAAGTACAACCTCCCATCCCTACAAATATCAGGACTCAAGCCTCACCCTATTGTTTGGTACATGGCCTCTTAAAGCACCTTGTAAGCACCCCATACCAGGCGCCCCTGATGTCTGGGCACAGCCTGATGGGACCTTGGTCCCCAGTGGAGGCCAAGGAGAATGAGGAAGCACTTGTGAAGTAGGGATGAGGGATAATGCTTAAAAGAGGTCACCATTGCAGGAAAGGAGATGCCCACCAGTCACCTTTGTTGATCTTGCCTACAACAGAGGCCTCCAGCCATCGCGTGTTGTCTTGGCGAGAATAGAGGCCAAAGAGGACACCACCCTGCTTGGGGGGCAGGCGGAAGGTGGACAAGAGGTAGATGTCCCCAGCAGTGAGCAGGGCTGTCCGGATCTTCTCTGCCACAGCTACCATCTGCCGAGACTCGCCCACAGTCAGCAGGTCAATTACTGGTCAGGCAGGGGTTATCAAGGTTAGAGAATGGGATAAAATGCTAAGGTATGCCCTCCCCTGAGCCCACATCACCCCCTATTCCCATCACCAGGCAGTGTTAATCACCTCAAAATTCAACCCTTGGCTGGGCGCAGTGGCTCGCACCTGTAATCCCAGCACTTTGGGAGGCTGAGGCAGGTGGATCGCCTAAGGTCAGGAGTTTGAGACCAGCCTGACCAACATGGTGAAACCCCGTCTCTACTAAAAATACAAAAACAACAACAAAAACTCGCCGGGAATGGTGGCAGGTGCCTGTAATCCCAGCTACTCAGGAGGCTGGGGCAGGAGACTCGCTTGAACCTGGGAGGCGGAGGTTGCAGTGAGTCGAGATCGCGCCACTGCACTCCAGCCTGGGCAACAAGAGTGAAACTCCGTCTCAAAAAAACAAAACAAAACAAAACCTCAACTCTTGTTGCTCTCAGAAGACAGAGCCGCTGTGCCTTCCTTTCCCCATTATTGCCTATTACCACCTTCTGGGAACCTGCAGGTTTGAGGCTCACTTTGAAACACAAACAGCACCCCACAAATTTGAGATGCCCCCACCAGGTGGCGCAAAGGAGATGCTGTGCTGATCCCCCTCAGGAGTGGCACCTGGTTCCCACAACGCAGAAACGGGAGGCAGTTTCTCTTTCCATTCCTGGATTCGGCTCGTTCCACACCCTAGTTCCCCTCCTTCCATCCTAGGGGCACAGCACACTCGCTCTGGATAAGAACAGTTGCCCACTGAGGGCTCTGACCCTCCCACCATCTGGGCTATCTCCCACCGGAATGTAGGACCCAGCTCCTCTGCCTCCTGTGTCCTGGCCAATCTGTGGTTTTCCCTCCAGCCAGTAAAGAATCTATGCCTGTGTCATCTGCTCCAGCTACCTCTCCCACATCCATTGGCCCATCCCACCACCAGACCTCCGGGAGAGCCCAGGCTTCTTGGTCCCCACCCCCGCCCTATCCTTGGGCAGCCAGGAGCCCAGAGGGACGAAGCCCAGGGACCTACAGTATGCCCACCTTCAGGCTGCTCTCCCAGACCCCAGGGTGCCTACAGATGCTCAGGAACCACCCCAGCCAGGCAGCCTGAGCATCCAGTTCCTGAGTCCTCTGCCCTGGCCTCATGCCTGACCCTGGCCTGTTCCAACTCCCCCACTACTCTGTGGTGCCCACTCCTGTCCACCAGGCCATAATTTCACGAACCCTAGGCAGTCTAACGTTTTCCTCTGGCTCAATTTCTAGACTCTTCCCTGTCCCTTTGCCCACATGCTCTCTGCTACTTGGGTTGAGGGAAAATGGGGAAGACACAGAGAGCGGTCTAAGAGGATGGGGACAGGCTTACCCTGCAGGTCCTGACTGGCAGATGCGAAAGAGCAAAGGAGGAGAAGAGCCAGGGCCCCCCGAAGTTCCTGCGTCTCCATGCCTTTCAGCCGGCTCACTACCCCTGGCAGGCAGGCAGCTGGGAGGGGAAAAGGCTAGGCGGAGAGAGCAGGAGCCGGGGGGCGGAGGGACAGAGTTGGAGGGGGGGCCAGCAGGCGGGTGAGGGGGGGCTGAAACAAAGAGCTGCCAATCACCCTGGAGGCATCATCAGCTCTGGGAACCAGGGGCACTGGGAAAGAATCCTGGAGGCCTCCCTGCCTTCTACCTCTCCCTAATGATCCTCCCCCAGGTGCCTCCCTCTCCGCAGTCATCACATTGTTGGGGGTCTCCGCACACAGCACTACCGAATGCCACTGTTTTCTGGAAGCCACGATTGTGGAAGGCAAGAACCTCTGGCAGGGGCAGTGCTAGACAGTGGGCATTATTCCACAGCTGGCAGGAAAGGATGCCAAGGGAGTGGCCGAAACTAGCTTGCTATAGTGCCCAGGGATGCCCACATGGCATGAAGTTAGATGTTCTGGCGCAGCAAGTGCTCTTTATTAGGATGAGGGTTCCCTGATACGTGCCTGTTTCTCCATTTTCCCTCATTCCTAGGAAAGCTTGGGAGTCTGGAAGCGTCTGAGGGGAACTGAAGGGAGAATCTAAAGCAGTGGTGAGGTCGGAGTGAAGAAACCAGGAAAGACGAAAGGGACACCAGGGACAGGCGTAGAAGACCAGGGGGACAGGCGAGGAGCCAAGGACCAGACTGTGGAACATTGTGGGTACTAGCGGACGGGCCGTGACCCGGATGAAGCAGGGGGCGCCGCAGTTCCCGTTACCCAAGCAACAGCCTGCGAGCCGCTCTTCCCCTCCCCCACCCAAGCCCCAGCCCGGCCTTGCCTCCGGCCGCCGCCACCGCCCCTGTTTTGTTTCCATGGCGACAGGCGGCGCAGGGCTCGCTCCAAACATAACGCGCTGTGGAAAACATGCTGCTCGGGGGACCCCCCCGTAGTCCCCGCTCGGGCACGAGCCCCAAGGGGCCCCGGAGCAGTACAGGCCACGTGCAGTTTGGCAAGAGCCCTCAGACCTGGCCCAGGCGCACAAGACCCCGCTCTCCTGAGCCTGCCGCGCCTTCAGGGGCTCGGGGCTTCACTCAGCCGAGGCGCCGTGACTCGCTGAAGCGCGCCGGGCGGACAGCGGTGTCCCGCTAGCGTTGTCCCGCTACGTGGGCCACCTCTGGATGGGCCGGCGGCCGCCCTCCCCGGAGGCCCGCGGCCCAGTCCCCCGCAGTTCAGCTGCCAGTCGGACCAGAAGAAGCCTGGCCTCCCCGGGGACCTCTCCCGGCCCCCTGACCGCAACTACCGGAGGGGCGGTGGTGGGGGGCGGGTCCGTGCAGGGCAGGGCAGGAGCACACAAGGAAGTGTTTCCGGGACAGAGGGCGGGCAAGATGGCGGCGCCCATGGAGCTGTTCTGCTGGTCAGGGGGTTGGGGGCTGCCGTCAGTGGACCTGGACAGCCTTGCCGTGCTGGTGAGGGGTGGCGCTGGCGCACTCTGTTGTGCCCTGATGACTGGGGAGGGGGCCGAACTAGCCAGGCATCCAAACTTTGCCGGGCTACTCAGCACGGGCGCAGTGGGGGAAACTGAGGCAGTCAAAGACGTGGACTCAATGCCCTATGCTGTAGATTTCTAGGCTTAATGCAGCAATGAAAAGAAGCCTGGTTGGGAGTTCAGGTGATGGGTTCTAGTCCTTGCTCATCCACTCACTGGCTGTGTGACCTTGCAGAAATCCTTTCTCTTTGGGCGTTTTTTCTCCATTCGCAGGTTTACTAGGCAGGACTCTCTCAGGGACCCACTCTAGCTTGGAATTCCTGCCTTCTCCTCAGCCCCCTTTTCCTCTTCCTCCTCACTTAACAGCATTTACTGTGCCTATTGTTTGTTGGACCAAACGACTCACAGCCAGGCTTTGTAGAAAGAGCTTAGCAATCAGACAGACTTCGTTTGCTTGATTTATTCATTGACTCCTTGCTTTAAAGAGCATCTATTAGATTTCTTCCAAATACTAAATATTGCCATGCAAAGATGAATAAAATATGTTCCCTCCCTTTGAGTTTACAGAAAGGCAGATAGGTAAGCAAATAAATATAGTAAAATATTCACGTATAAGTTAAAGTAGGAACAGATCATAGATACTGCCAAAGAGAAGGGCATGGTCAGTGCTTCCAAGAAGAGGGATACTGGTTAGGAAAAGCTTCTGAGGATAGATGTCCACCAGGTAGATGGCAAGGGAGGAGAAAGAGGAAAGGATTTTCCTGGCTGACCTGTAATCACGGACATGTCTATAATCTCTCTGAGCCCTGTGTTGCCCATTTGCAAATAGAAATGGTAGTGACTCCCCCTTTTTTTTTCAAGACTAAGATACTAAGTATAGGGAATGGCACATAAGGTATTCAATAAATGTTATTTCTCTTCTTGATACTGCTGTGGGGGCCATGGCCCTGCCTTTCTGACTTCTGCTTCCTTCCCTGCAGACCTATGCCAGATTTACTGGTGCACCACTGAAGGTACACAAGATCAGCAACCCCTGGCGGAGCCCTTCAGGTACCCAGTGTCCCTTGGGGGTAAGGAAGGGTGTGTACAAGGGGAGAAACAGGAGACAGGTAGGAATGTGTTGCAACTATGTATGACTAGGCAGCTAAGGGTCTGGTTGGTAGGTGTACTTCTCTCTCAATATCAGGAACTCTGCCTGCCCTTCGGACCAGTCATGGAGAGGTCATCTCAGTTCCGCACAAGATCATCACCCACCTTCGAAAAGAGGTAGGTGACTTGGATAGAGGGGGCTGCCAGTAAGACAAGTTCAGTCAATTCTGTACAATACACATTTATTGAGCACCAGATATATGCCATGCTAGATGGAGGTGACCCAGAGCATCAAGGAGCAATAGTCTGCTGGTGGAGACACACACAGTGTCACTGTGATGTATTCAAGCAGTCAGCAAGAGATGAAGCTCAGGGCACTGTGGGGATATCCAGAGGCACAGTACCTTCTGCCTGTCAGGCAGGGAGGGAGAGGAGCACAGGCTGAAGGAGAGTAGAAGACAGCAGTTGGCCTCTGATGGTGGCACTGGAGAGAGATTTCTAAGGGCCACTTCCCTGTTACCAGGGACTAGGTTGGGCTAGATATGGGGCTCAGGATGAACAAGGCTTACAGCCAGTTTGGAGAATATGAAAGAGCATTACTAGAGGAGTGGGGAGGCCTAGGCTATGCTCTTTACTCTGCCATCGACTATGTGATCTTGGGCAGGCCGCATAACCTGTCAGCGCTGGCACTCCCTTATTTGTAAAACTAGAGGGCTGGGCCAGCATGTTTTCCAAGGGTTCTTCTAGCATTGATGGTCAGGTTCCAAGAGGGAACAGAGTGTCAGAAGTGGGACGCTCTTCCTCATTTCTAATTTCCCAAAGGTTAAGGACCTGGGGAATTAATTGAGAAGCCTGAAAAGAGAGGATCCAGATAAAAGACAAAGTTCCTGGCAGGGCCGGGGCCACTGCCCTGATTCCTTAGGTGTGAACAGAGCTTTTCCAGTTTCCAAAGTATTCTAAATTACTTCCTGACACAGGGGCATTGAGAGAAAGATTCTTACCCCCATTCCACACGGGAGAAACTGAGGCTCAGGGAGATTTAAGGATCATGCTTAAGAGGTTATCTGGGGACAAAGTTTACTCAGGATGTGGAGGGGGATGCTGAGGAGCAGGGACTGGAGCCTGGGAAGGTAGGGCAGGCTGAGACCTGGGGGTATGGGTGGAATGTGTATGTGGTAGTGGTGTCTGGGCCATGGAATGAAGTGGAATAAATAGCCAAGAGCTGGGCACTGAGGGAACAAGCTGGGGGGCCCTGGGCGTGGGTTCCCTGGATCCAGGGAGTGTGAGGATGGCTTTCCCTGGTTCCTGAGGCATGGACCAAGTCCCAGCCTGCATCTGAGCTCCGCTGTGCTAGCTTTGTGGTGTCTGGGTCGGGGAAGTTACTGTTAGAAAGCTGCCGTCAGCAGGCGTCCTTCCAGCTTTCCATGGAAATTCTGGGAGCTGCTCCTAGTTTGCGGCCGAGACTTCCCTCCTTCCCCGCATTGGGCGCTGGACCTTGACGGCCAGCAGGCTCCAAGGCCCAGGCTTTTTGCCAACAGCAACAGGCTACTGGCTGGGCCCAGGCAAGGGAGCCTTGGTAGGAAAAGTTCCTTGCTCTACCTCCACTACACTCAGAGGCCAGTGAGGGGGGTACCAGACAGGACTCCTTCCTTCCTGGTGAAGTGCCCCTGCAGCCCCCCAGTGTCCACGCCATGGATATTTCCTCCACAGAAGTACAATGCTGATTATGATCTGTCAGCTCGGCAAGGGGCAGACACCCTGGCCTTCATGTCTCTCCTGGAGGAGAAGTTGCTCCCGGTGCTGGTGAGTGTGCCCAGACCTCCCAGCATCCATGGTTAGCAGGGGAGGGGTCGGGCACACATAGACCCACACAGAGACTCAGGACAGCATGGGGGTCAGAAGCCCACCCTGAATCAGACAGGTACACTGGCTCAGACCTGCCTGTTTCTTCCTGCCTACCCAATCCAGGTACATACTTTCTGGATAGACACCAAGAACTATGTGGAAGTGACCCGGAAGTGGTATGCAGAGGCTATGCCCTTTCCCCTCAACTTCTTCCTGCCTGGCCACATGCAGTGGCAGTACATGGAACGGCTAGAGCTGCTGAGTGGGGAGCACATGCCTGAGGACGAGGAAGAGCTGGAGAAGGAGGTAGCTCTGAGACCGGGGGCTGTTGTATGAGATGAGCCCCAAGGATGCTGGCCAGGAATGGGAGTGCTTAGGTGGGGAGGTGGAACTGTTCCCGCAGCTGCAAGCCTACCTGTGTCGTCCCTACAGCTGTACCGAGAGGCTCGGGAGTGTCTGACCCTGCTCTCTCAGCGTCTGGGCTCTCAAAAGTTCTTCTTTGGAGATGCGTGAGTCTGACCCCAAGAGGGTAATGGGTGGTTTGGGAGAAGATACAGGTTCAGATGGAGCAGCTGGGGCTGGGGCTGGGGTGGGGTCAGGCTCTGGACAGGAGGTCTTTGGGACAGATACTGGTCCTGCTGCCAGTGGGGCTGTGTGTGGGGCCAGAGCCTTCTCAAAGGTACAAAAGGGTAGGCGGAGGGCAGCCAGGCGCAGGAGGGGCCTGAAGAGCTGTGGGGCACTGAATGTGCCCTTTATGCAGCCCTGGGATAGAGCCCTATTCAGGGCCAGGCTGGCGCCACCTGGGGATCTCTCCCAATACCAGGTCTAGAACTGTGTGTCCTGTCCTTCCCTGATGGCCGCCTGCTGCCCAGAGCCCACCTCCCAGGGCTGACTCTTCCTCCAGCTCCATCTTTACCCCTTCTGCCTCAGTGCTTCTCCTCCATCCCACCCTTCTCTCTCTGCTCCAGCCCTGCCTCCTTGGACGCCTTCGTCTTTAGCTACTTGGCCCTGCTGCTGCAGGCAAAGCTGCCCAGTGGGAAGCTGCAGGCCCACCTGCGGGGGCTGCACAACCTCTGTGCCTATTGTACCCACATCCTCAGTCTCTACTTCCCCTGGGATGGAGGTAAGGGGCAGATGGGAGGGGCAGCCCTGGGGAGAGTGGGCAGGGATCTGAGAACTAGTTCCCCTAACTCACCTTCCTTCCTTGACCCTCAGCTGAGGTACCACCGCCACGCCAGACACCAGCAGGCCCAGAGACTGAGGAGGAGCCATACCGGCGCCGGAACCAGATCTTATCTGTGCTGGCAGGACTGGCAGCCATGGTGGGCTACGCCTTGCTCAGCGGCATTGTCTCCATCCAGCGGGCAACGCCTGCTCGGGCCCCAGGCACCCGGGCCCTGGGCATGGCTGAGGAGGATGAAGAGGAATGATTTGTCCTCACGCTCCCAGGACTGGTTTTTCTACTCTCGTGCATTCCAGAGGCCCCCGTGCCTCCTCTTTGTTGGTACAGCCGGACACGGGGTGCTGCCCCCCAGAATAAAGCCACTCACGCTGACTGGGCTCAAACATTTTCTCCTTTAAGAGCTGCCATTTTTCCTGGCTAGTCCCACAGGAACCATCTGGCTGCCTGGGCACACCTGCTGCTGCTTTAAGGCTTCTGCCCTGATGCTGACACTGCTGCTCCACAGGCCCAGTTCTGCATCTCCAGGAAACACAGTCTCCAGTTTTGGGCCTAGCTTTCCTAGTCTCTTCTTTTCCTTACCCTCACCCCTCATCTTGTGTTTGTACGACAGTGAGCTCACTCTAGGCCTGGGCCCAGGCCCAGTTTCCAAAGCAAGCAGCACACAGTGCACGTTCACATAAGCATGGGGGCTGGGGGAACACTGGGGCTTACTGGTCTTTTTCTAGGGGCCTCCAGCCCCTGGCACCACCTAGAGGGGAAAGTGAATCACCCAAACCACTGCCCTTGGGCTTATGTCGCTGTAAGCTCACCCTGGCCCTGCTGTGCCCTCTTTAGCCACAGACAGCGTGTGAGCTGACTCTGTCCTTTTAATGCCCAGGCTGAGCTTGAGTATCCACTGCATCACTGCCGACGCCACAGGTAGGTGTGAATGGAGTAGCCAGGTGAGATCGTCTCCAGGAAGCCCACGGCAGGATCCTTGATGGTAAGAGGCACATCCTTAGAGGAGCTAGGGAGTGGGGAGGAGAAGCTAAGAGTGTGATCCTGCCAAGGCCCCCGACCCTGTCTTCAGCCCACTTCCCAGACCCCACTGTTGCCCTCACCAGTTTAGCACGACCACAACGGCAGAGCCATCGGGATGCATCAGTGCCACTGTGTCCAGGTCGTTCTTCTGACTGGCAACCAGCCCCACTCTCTGGGAGCCCTCAGGAATGAACTTGCTGAATGTGGAAAGAGATGGTCAGAGTCCCTCGGGGTACCGCCCATGAAACCTACATCTAAGAAGTCACCCACCCGCATACCCACCCCATAACTCCTGCAGAAGCTCTGCCCTGGGTCTCTAGACCTGGAGCCATGCTGCTGGGCACTGACCCTGCTTTTCTACATCGCAGTCCAGCCTCAGGCACTGGGGTTGTCTGTTGCTACCTAGTCACTTCCTGCCTCCATGGTACAAAAGGGGATGGGTGTGCCTCTCCCGAGGTTCCACCCTAAACACCTTCCTGCTCCCTCATGGTGTAGAGTGATGTAAGCCATCTGATGTAGGAGATGATAGGCCTGATATGCAATGGAGGTGCCCGCCCTCCACTCACCTGAAGTGACCAAGGTGGTAGAACATGGGCTGTTTGTAAAACGTGTCCTTTGTGATGTCTACAATGACGGGACTGTCGACAAAATTACGCACCCAATTGGGTCCTCCTTCGGGGTTCAGGGCGAGGTTCCAGTCGGTCCAGCTGACCACATGGTACAGCAGGTTCTAGGGTAAGGACAAAGGCAAAGAGACAAAGGCTCAACACTGGGGGTCCCCAGAGACTGTAGGTAAGGGTCACATGAAGGAGAACTGGCTGTGGATAGCTCAGCCCTGTGAGGGGCACATTCCTTAGCTGCTAAGGAGTTGGGGGTGTGAAGATTGAGGCATCTCAAGGGGTGCTGAGAAGTCTGAGGCAGGTGAAAGTGCCTTAGTAGTTGCAAAAGGGGCAATGAGGTGTGCAGACCTGTGAAGGAAAGGCAAGACAGGGAATCATGGTTCCCCAGTTGCCCAAAAAGGGCAGGATAGCTAAAAGCTGGACAGGAAAGGTCTGTCAGTCTTGGTGAGACTACTAAGGGGTCTGAGGTGTGCTTTGCAGGAAGGCAGACTGGGGTGGCTTTCATCATGGATGATGTTGTGGCTGTAATTGCATCCTCGATCCCAGGGAGCCCGGCCAAAGACACTGTTCCCAGAACTTGGAGCCCAGACAGGCCTCTGAAGCAAAGAGCATGGTGTTGGGGAACAGGTGGTGTGTCTCCCTAGGTAGCTTTGGCTGGAGCCAGGAAAAGTCCAGGTAAAATTAAATGTACAGCAATACCATGAACATACTTAGCTGCTCTCTGGGTCTGTCAGTACCTGCAAAGGAAGAGCAAGTGACCTGACCTTGCACACAGGCTTCTGGAACTTCTGTTTCCTCTTGTAGGAATCCTGAAGATGGGTGGTGGGAAGAATGCAACTAGAGAAGTTTCTTTTGGGAGGGATTTTGTTTTTATTTCTTGAGACAGGGTCTCACTCTGTCACACAGGCTGGAGTACAGTGGCACACCACAGCTCACTGCAGCCTCAAATTTGTGAATCAACTAAACCTCCCGCCTTTTAGCCTCCAGAATAGTTGGGACTATAGGCATGCCACCACCATACCCAGCTTAACTTTTCTATTTTATTTTATAGGGATGGGGTTTCACCCATGTTTCCCAGGCTCATCTTGAACTCTTAGGTCCACGGATCCCCCACCTTGCCCTAAAGAGCTGGGATTATAAGCATGAGCCACCACCCCAAGCCTAGAGAGGTTTGAAGCGACAATTGTGGGATCCATGGTGCCCTGAGGTCCAGGGGAATGGTGCTCTAGGAATCCACAGTTGGGTAGAGAAATTGCTCTAAGTTTGGGAGCCAGTCATTTGGAGGCTAGATTTGAAGGTCAATGGAGCACCAAGGAAGTCTAGGGCCTTATCACCTTTGACCAGTGGGGCAGCAGCAAGCATTGGTCATCCAGCATGAGTAGGCGGACATTGTGGTGAAAGTACTGTTGGCAAGGGTAGGACCTAGGTCATGGGCAATGAAGTTCCTCGGGCTGATGTTCGGGTGAAGCCCAGGCACTGGAAGGGGTATACACTCAATAGCTCCAGCAGAAGGCTCATTTTCAACTGTCACCGCTCCAGAACTGTAACTTGTGCTCAGCATAGGCATCCAGGAACCTGGCAAGAGAAAGGTCATAAATGATCCGCCAAGAAAGTGGACCAGACTGAGAGAACAGGAAGCCTGATGGAGTGGGCTAAGACTGATGGGTCCAAGTCTGAGAAAGGCCCAGAAGGTAGAAAGGTGAGCTGAGGAGAGGCAGATCTGAAGTGGAACCAGGTTGAGGCTGGGACATAGATCAACTGCGGCCAAAGGGGAGGCTAGTCCTGATCCCACAGCCTTGCTGATCCCTTACTTCACAAAGTATCTGGCCCAGGTCTGGTGGTAGATGTCTCCGGCTGTCCCTTGAGTGACACCTTCCCATTCCTGCTCCACTGATCTTGAGCCTAGTGGGTGATGTCCAGGGGCTGGCAAGGAGTAAAACGGGATGCTGGGCCAACTACAGGCCTCGTGAATCAGGGGTATCTAAAGACAAAGGTAGTGAAGAGAGAAGCACCCAGAGTTGGAAATCACATAGTAGCTCAAATCCAGTGCATCCGGGTTCAGCCATCAGCCCCTCACCCTCCCACCCCTGAGACAAAGCCAGCAGGGGACAAAATCACTTCTATAAGCAGACCTACCCCAGCTTCTCAAATCCCAGACATCAGCCACCAGGCCTGAAAGCTAATGCCTACCTTGGAGCTTGCATCTCCTCTGGGAGGCTGAAGTTGTGCAACTGGAAATCATCAGGGTGTCTGCATAGGTGTAGGTATGGATGGAGAAGTCACAGCTGGCCATGGGTAATGCTGGATGATGCCATCCGATTCTAAGCAGATGATCAAGATACAGTAGTCTGAGCTCACAGGGAGAGTATGGGACTCTTGCTATCACTTGCCAGTCCAATAGTGCTCGAGCCAGGGCCAAAGGGAACTTGGGCTCCTGGGTTGGAACCTGTGGAGGCTGGCACCTGGGTGAAATACAGGCCTTTCTGAGCCTGAGTCCATAAGCAGTTAGCAGATGATAGGCGGGGAAATCTTATTTCAGAGGGCATTAAAACGGGAACCAAATGTCAGGGATGGGCAGAAGTCAGGATCCAAAGAAAGGGCAAAGAAAAGTGTCAAAGGCACTGTCATCTTGTCCCCTTCCTCCTCATCTTCTTCAGAGAAGTACGATTTAAGTAGCAAATTTTGGGCAGGGGGTGACAGGGCAAGGATGTTGAGGGCAGCTGCATCTGTTATGGCCCCTCCAAATCCCTTCACTTTCTGGGACTTCTGTTCTGGCTGCAGGGTCAGTAGCAGGCCCGAGGACATCCACAGGGAATAAGGGTCTCAGTTCCCAGGGGAGAAACTCCTTGATGATCACTGACACCATTTGCCTCTAAGAGGACCCAGCCTGGCCCAGGGGGTGAGGGGTGTAATGTTTACCTGTGCCAGTGCAATTAGCCTGGATGATCCCCTTACTCAGCTCCATCCAACACCCACTGCTTCTGCTCTCAGCGGCTGAAGGTACCTAGGGCAGGAAAGGTCAGGGCGTCAAGACAGTCACAGTATGTGGCATTGCAGACACAGACCACCAAGTTGTAGCTGAAGCTTTTAGGGATGCAGGGGCACCACCGAGGAGGGAGCACAAGCAGACATGAGGTCTGATGAGGATGTGGAGAACGGACACAGCTGCTCGGAGAGACGGAAGACGGTTTCAAAACTCCTCACCCCAAAGTTGGTCTCAGTCACTCAAAAGGATTTATTGAGCACCTATTAAGTCTACCACCAGAGTACTGGAAGGCTACCAAAGGACTACGAGGCAGAAGGGAGCCTCTGTGCTACCTCGCCACCGCCTTGACTCACCTACCTGATGCCCATGACACTGCGTGAAGTAGAAGCAATCCTGTGAGGCTGGCGGCCATGATGCTCACCCTACCCGAAGGCTTGGGACATTCCTGAGGACAGAATGAGGAGTGGCTGAAAAGCAAGCCCCTCTCCCCCCATCAACTACTCTCCTGGGCAGAGTTTAGCTGCCTTTGGGTGCCCATGGCCTAGTCTCCTACATTCATTAGGACAAGGCCCACAGACACCTGGGTGCAGCTCTCCCTGCAACTTTTCTGATGACAACTCTCTGCCCACCCCAAATCAGGACGCTCCCCACCACTCTTCCCACCCATTTCAACTTCAACCCCTCCCCATTCTGTGCCTTGCCTCAAAGAGCCATGATGGCCCTGGATCTCAAAGAGAGTCTGTCATTCACTGAATTTGTGCCAGGATTCCAGAAAGCACCTGTGACATTGCTGACTAGGTTTCTCTGGCCTCTGTGGAAAACTCCATCACCCCTCAGGGTCATTGGATGAGGAGTAGTGACCACAGGCCCTATTCTGAATATATGTATCCACTGTGTCGCACTTTAACCCGCCGCCAGCCGTGGCGCACCAGGTTAGTCCCGCAGGTAATCTCGCTTCCTGGACATGGACGGGCCGCGTGATGACTGGGAGAGTCACATGACACAGGAAGTGAGGGAATTGCAGGCATATTTCTAAAGGGCAATTGGTTTCCTCTGAGTTGTTACAGATTATACAATCTTTAAAATTCTGAGGCGTGACCGGGCGCCGTGGGTTCAAGCCTGTAATCCCAGCAATTTGGGAGGCCGAGACGGGCGGATCACGAGGTCAGAGATCGAGACCATCCTGGCTAACACGTGAAACCCCGCCTCTACTAAAAATACAAAAATTAACGGGCGAGGTGGCAGGCACCTGTAGTCCCAGCTACCGAGGCTGAGGCAGGAGAATGGGTGTAAACCCGGGAGGCGCAGGAGCTTGCAGTGAGCCGAGATCCAGCCACTGCACTCCAGCTCATGGCTGTGAGGAGAGACTCCGCCTCAAAAAAAAAAAAAAAAAAAAAATTCTGGAAGATATGTGTGAATGACAACTTTAGGAAGAGCCTAGAACACAGAAGACAGATTTGGATGGAGAATGGGGTAAAGGTTCCTAAATCCCAGAGGATGGGGAACCACAGCAAGCACACTGGAGCTTTGATAAAAATTTCAAAATGATACAAATAAAAGCGATACTAAAAACAAAACAAAACAAACAAAACCACTACACAAAATGCTAAGGCATCAAGATGTTTAAGACACAGTCTCACATGCTGTGGCTCACTGTAATCCCAGCACTTGGGAGGCCGAAAGGGCGTGGATCACAAGGTCAGGAGATCGGTGACCACGTGAAACCCCGCCTCTACTAAAATACAAAAATTAGCCGGGCGCTGCTGTGGGCTGTAGTCCCAGCTACTCGGGAGGCTGAGGCAGGAGAATGGCGGGAACCTCGGGAGGCGGAGCTGCAGTGAGCTGGAGATCCGCCACTGCACTCCAGCCTGGGCGACAGAGCTGGTGACTTAATTAAAAAAAAAAAAAAAAAAAAAAAAAGACAGTTCAGGAAAGTCAAGCACGGGAGCCATGCGTTCGTAATCTTAGCACTTTGAGACGAGGCGGGCGTAACACGAGGTCAGGAGATTAAGATCATCCCGGCTAACAGTGAACCTCGTTTCATTGTGGGTCACAAAATTAGTCGGGCTGCAGGGAGCGGGCGCCAGAATCCCAGTTACTGAGGCTGAGGCAGGAGAATGGCTGAACTCGGGAGTGCGGAGCTTGCGACGGTGATCACGCCACTACACCCAGCCTTGGCTAAAGCAAGACTCCGTCTTAAAAAAAAAAAAAAAAAAAAAGACAACAACATCAACAAAAAAGACACAGTCTTTGGCCGGGCGCAGTGACTCACGTCTGTAATCCCAGCACTTTGGGAGGCGGAGGCGGGCGGATCACGGGGTCAGGAGATCGAGACCACGGTGAAATCCCGTCTCTACTAAAAATACAAAAAATTAGCCGGGCGCGGTGGCGGGCGCCTGTAGTCCCAGTTGCTGGAGAGGCTGAGGCAGGAGAATGGCGTGAACCCGGGAGGCGGAGCTTGCAGTGAGTGGAGACCGCGCCACTGCACTCCAGCCTGGGCGACAGAGCGAGACTCCGTCTCAAAAAAAAATAAAAAATAAAAAAATAAATAAACAAAAGACATAGTCTTTGCCCTGTAGAGGCGTAAGAGGTATGGAAATCAGGCACGTAGTTATTTACAGGTAAAAGCAGAAAAGGTAACAGGTGTGCATGGAGAGCTCTCTGAGATGAGGAGGGACCATCCCTGGGTGGGGAATTATCCAGGATGGCTTCACATAGGAAAAAGTGAGGGGAGTTATTAGCCAGTGAAGTGTAGGGCGCAAGGAGAGTGGGACACCGACAGTGGGATGGCAGGACAGGAGGGAGGAAGTGGTCAGCATGGCTCCTCTGCAGCATCCCTCATTTAATCACTAAGGGCCTGGGAGAGTCACATGACACAGGCAGTGAGGCAATTGCAGCCATCTCTCTAAAGGGCAACTGGCTTCTAGATGTAGATTGTAATAACCGTTCTTCCTTCCTCACAGGACAGGGAGGTTTGTAAAGTAATTCAGAAACCAGGAAGTGTTGTAAAAAGCCATATGCTCAGTGGACGTGAGAAGGAAGTTGTCCACGTCATTTGCCTCGTGAACCACATCGAATGAGATTTAGTGGGAATGGCACACACAGTCATAACCAGACTAACCCCAGCTCTCACCCTATTTCCTCGCGTAGAAAATGGAGGCAATGCCACAACCTCAAAGGGGTCAGTGAGGTAAACACAGTGCCTGGCAACTTGATAGGTGCCTGGGAACTATTTGTCTGTTGTTTGTATCTTTTTTTGTACAGTCTTAGTGAGGCACAAAGGTTGGAATCCTGGCTACACGATTTACTGGCTGTTTGACCTTCAATAAATCAAGCACTCTAAGCCTCTGTTTCATCTATGAAAGGGGAGTGATAATTCCTACCTCAGAGAATTGTTGTGAGGTTTGAGTGTGATAATGTGTCTCTAGTGCACTGCTTGACACTAAACATTGCAACATGTTAGGCCTGTGTTCCTGGAGTTCCTTGAAGGAATGTCTTACTCATTCTAAATATCCTTGTAGACAGCCTGGCACAGGTGTGGCTGTCAAGTTGTAGAACTGAACTAGTTGCTTCACTATGTCAGTATCCACCCCTTCCAGACTTCCTGCTTTTCTTTTTTTTTTTTTTTTTTTTTTTTTGGGATGAAGAGTCTCACTCCTGTGTGCCAGTCTGGGTGTAGTGGCCAGATCTCGGCTCACTTGGCCTCTGCCTCCTGGGTTCGACCGTTCTCCACCTCCCAAATGAATGGGACTACAGGCATCACATACCATGCCTGGCTACAATTTTGTATTTTAATGAGACAGTTTTCACCATGTTAGCCAGGCTGGTCTCAACCTCCTGACCTCAGGTGATCCACACGCCAGCCTCAAAGGCTGGATGAGCATGAGCTAACACCAACCTGACTCCTGCCTCAAGGAAACGTGCTGGGATTTTGTTCTGGGTAGGGCGGGTAATTATCTGAGTACCTTACTTCCCTCAAATTCATTCATCTCACAGATATTTTAGGCACATTCACATTTGCCTTTCCTGCTTTGGTGAGTTTAGAGAGTTAAACCGTCTCTTCCTCTTTTCCCTCTGTGTACGGTGAGTAAGCCTCTTCTGTTTGTGGCCAGGTACTGAGCAGCCTTTTTTTTTTTTTTTTTTTTTTTTTGGGACGGAGTCTCTCGCTGTACTCCAGGCTGGAGTGCAGTGGCCGTCTCAGCTCACTGCAAGGCTCACGCCTCCTGGGATTCACGCCATTCTCTCCACCTGCCTCAGCCTCCTGGAGTGGCTGGGACCTGAGACGTCTGCCACCACGCCCGGCTAGTTTTTTAGTAGGGCGCAGGGATTCACCGTGTTAGCCGGGGATATTCGATGTCCTGACTGGTGATCTGCCCAGCACCGACTCCCAGAGTCTTTGGGATTACAGGGGCATGAGCCACCACACCCGGTGGCAATTTTCATGTATTTTAGTAGGGATGGGGTTTCCTGTGAAGTTCAGGCTAGTCTTGAGACTCCTGACCTCATGATCTGCCTACCTTGGTCTCCCAAGTGCTGAGATTACAGGTGTGAGCCGCAGCGCCGACCAATTTTTTGAGACAGGGTCTCCATATATTTGCCTGGCACCAGGGTGCAGTGAAAGCCAATTTAATCCAGTGCAACCTCTGCCTCTTGGGCTCAAGCAGTCCCTCCCACTTCAGCCTCCAGGTAACTGCTTGTTCTGGGGCACACCACCACACCTGGCTTCAATTCCTGGTTTTTTTTTTTTTTTTTTTTAGGACAAGGATCACCAAGCCAGTAGCCAGGCTGGAGTGCGGTGGCGCGATCTCGGCTCACTGCAAAGCTCCGCCTCCGGGTCCGCGCCGTTCTCCTGCCTCAGCCTCCGGAAGTGGCTGGGACTACAGAGCCATGCCTCGCCAGCCCCTGGTTGCACTGTATGACCCCAAGTAGAGGCAGGGCTGCACGTGTGGCCAGGATGGTCTCGATCTCCTGACCTCGTGATCCATGCAGCACAAACTCCCAAGTGCAGGATTGAAATGCCTGACCCACCCAGCCAGCCTTTTGACAGAGTCTTGCTCTATTTGCCCCAGGCCTGGAGTGCAGTGGCAGGATCTCCAGCTCACTGCAAACTCCGCCTCCTGGAGTTCAGCGTGCAGCACTAAGCCACCTGAGTAAGCTAGGACTGGGAGCGTTGCCACCCAGCCACAGCTTTAATTTTCCATATTTTTTAGTAGGATGGGGTTTCACACGTGACCAAGCCAAGATGGTGCCATCTCACAGCCCTCTCCGTGATCTGCAGACCTCGGCCTCCCAAAGTGTTAGGATACAGGCGTGAGCCACAGCCCTTCGTATGTTTTTGTAGAGACAGAGTCTTACTGTGTTGAGATTAGTCTCAAGCTCCTAAACTCAAGGATCTCCTGCCTCAAACTGCAAAGTCACAGGGGATTACAGGTGGCACAAGGCCGTGCCACCCCTCACTCTTCTTTTTTACTCGCCCCATTTTGCAAAGATTTTTTCCCGGGGTGGCTGGGCACAGTATAGCTCATGCCTATAATCCCAGCACTTTGGGAGGCTGAGGCAGTGAATAACTTGAGGACAGGTGTTAATGGCCAACATGGCGAAATCCATCTGATAGAAATGCAAAAATTAGCTGGGAGTGGTGGTGCACACCTGTAATCCCAGCCGGAGAAGCTGGTCACGAGAATCCCACTTGAACCCAGGAGTCAGGGGGTGCAGTGGCTGAGTTTGTGCACTTTGCGCTCCATTACAGGAGGGCTTGGTAACGATGTTTTAAAAGAATTCCAGGGTGAATATTATTTCACATTTCATATTTCCTGTACAATCATGATTTGTCAGCCAGGAATATTCTATTTTATTTTCTAAATAAACTTAGTTTTTTGTTTTTTTACATTTTTTGTTTTTTTGGGGCCAGACCCTCTGTAGCCCAGGCTGGAGTGCGGTGGCTGGATCTCAGCTCACTGCACCAGGCTCTGCCTCCCAGGTTCGACTGTTCTCACCCTCCAGCCTCCTAGGTGGCTTTGGGACTACAGGTACACCTGGCTTGGCTCTTTTTTTGCATGTATTTTTAGTAGAGCAGGTTTCACTGTGTGCAGCCAGGATGGTCTCGATCTCCTGACCTCATTGATCCAGCCCGTCGGCCTCCCAAAGTGCTGGGATTGAGCAGGCTTGAGCCACCATGCCCGCCCATAAAGTTAGTTTTAATAAGGACTAATGTTGGTACATCAAAACAAAATTACAACAAGTACTCCCGATCTCAGCTAGTTTCTTTCTTTCTTCCTGCCTGCCTGCCTTCTTTCTTTTCTCCTCTTCCCTCCCCTCCCCTTCCCCTCTTCTCTTTTTTCTTTCTTTCCCTCCTTCCCTCCTTCCTCTCTTCCTCTCTTTTTTTCTTTTGATGGAGTATTGCTCTTTCACCCAGGCTGGCGTGCAGTGGTGTGAACTTGGCTCACTATAAACCCCGCCTCCTGGGTTCAAGCAATTCTCCTGCCTCAGCCTCCCGAGTAGCTGGGATTACAGACGCACACCACCACACCTGGCTGATTTTTGTATTTTTAGTCAAGACAGGGTTTCACCATGTTGGCCAGGTTTGTCTCAAACTCCTGACCTCAGGTGATCCACCCGCCTTCGCCTCCCAAAGTCCTGAGATTACAGGCATGAGCCACCATGCCCGGCCCTGATTGGGCTTTCTCTACAAAAAATTCTTGTGAAACTTTTCTGCAATATTTTATAATAAAGTCCTACTGATTTATATTTGATTTTATATTTGTTAGGTGAAATGAGTGAATTCTTCCTTGTGCATGAATGTACTACACGTTGCAGAATGTCTACCTTTCCTGGGTTCCATCCACTAAATTCTCAAAGTGCCTCCTAATCATTGTCTCTATTAAAGATGCCCCACAAATTTCCAAAATGCTCCTAGGGTATGCCTGAGAGCCATTACCCTAGGTGCCTCTCCTCAAACACCTAGGCCTCACTGCAGTGGCCAATAGGGGCATACTAGGTGGCCACAATGACGTTTCTCTGTCCCCTTTGTATAACACTTGAAAAAGAGTTAGCTAAGTCCTGGTATGGTGGCTCATGCCTGTAACCCCATCATTTTAAGAAGTTGAGACAAGAGGATCCCTTGAGGTCAGGAGTTCAAGACCAGCCTGGGCAACACAGGGATACTCTGTCTTTACAAATATATATATATTTTGGTATAAAGGGGTCTCCAGTGGCCGGGCGTGGTGCTCATGCCTGTAATACCAGCACTTTGGGAGGCTGAGGAGGGCGAATCACGAGGTCAGGAGATGGAGATCATCCTGGCTAACACAGTGAAACCCTGTCTCTACTAAACCCCATCTCTACTAAAAATACAAAAAATTAGCCAGGCATGGTGGCGGACCCCTGTAATCCTAGCTACTCGGGAGTCTGAGGCAGGATAATCGCTTGAACCCCAGAGGTAGAGGTTGCAGTGAGCCGAGATCACGCCACTGCACTCCAGCCTGGGTGACAGAGCAAGACTCTGTCTCAGAAAAACAAGCAAACAAAAAAAGACAGCTATATACCTAGGGAAGACATAAATATAAGTGAAAAGCAGAAGTACAAAAATAGTTCGGCTGACCCAGCAGCAATTTTGATCCCATCCCAGCGAGACCTGTCCTGGAGTGTAGGTCTGACTCAGATAGCAAACTCCAGCCCTTGCACACTGACAGGTATCATATCACAGGCTCCTAGGTCTTTAGGTCCCATGGAGAGTGCCCCTCCCAGTTCCACTGCTAGTTACTTCTATGGTCGGTGTTCAAGTCAAATAGACGCTTGTTCATTCCAGAACATACTCATTGAGCACAGAGTAGGTGCTCAAAAAAGTACTTATTATACAGATGAATGAATGAACAACTACTACCGGTTAACCTAGAACCTGTCTTTTCAGCTCTAGTTATGTTATATTATTTTATTTTATTTTAAAGACAGGGTCTTAGCACAATCACAATTCACTACAGCCTTGACCTCTCAGGCTCAATTGATCCTCCCACCTCAGCCTCCATAGTAGCTGGGACTACAGGCACATGCCACCATGCCAAACTAATTTTTGAATTTTTTTTTAGAGATGGTGTCTTGCTATGTTGCCCAGGCTGGTCTCGAATTCCTGAGGTCAAGCAATCCACCTGCCTCCGCCTCCCAAGGTGCTGGGATTATAGGCGTGCGCCATCACTCAGCTCTAGTTTCTGGCCTGAGGGTATATTACGCTCTCTGATTACTGACACCAAAAATAATTTCACTCTTGGGTGGGACCTCTGCTGCCCCTTACCCACTAGGATGTGGATTTTTTTGGTTTGTTTTTGTCTTTTTTAAGACAGGGCCTCACACTGTCATCCAGGCTGGAATGCAATGGTGTGATCCTGGCTCACTGTAGCCTCGACCACCTGGGCTCAAGGGATCCTCCCACCTTAGCCTCCTGAGTAGCTGGGACCAGAAGTGCGCACCACCACACCAAGCTAATTTTCTAACTTTTTGTAGAAACAGGTTGCCTAGACTGGTCTCGAACTCCTGAGCTCAAGCACCTTCTTTGTTGTTTTTTTTTTTGTTTTGTTTTTTGTTTTTGAGGCGGAGTCTCGCTGTGTCACCCAGGCTGGAGTGCAGTGGCTGCATCTCGGCTCACTGCAAGCCCACTCTCCGGTTTTACTTATTCTTCCTGCCTCAGCCTCCCGAGTAGCTGACTACATACTCGCCACCTCAGCCCGCTAGTTTTTTAGACATTTTTTTTTTTTTTTTTTTTTAGTAGAGACGGGTTTCACCGTGTTAGCCAGGATGGCCCCAACGCTTCGATTCCTCGTGGATCCGGCCTGCCTCGGCCTCCCAAAGTGCTGATTACAGGCTTGAGCCACTGCGCCCAGCCTCAAGCAATCTTCTTGCCTTGGTTTCCTGAAGTGCTGGAATTACAGGCGTGAGCCACCGAGTCTGACCTTAGGGTGACCTTAGGTCTTCCCATTGGATTCATGTGATTTACCAATGCTTCAACAGTAACCACAGCATTCACTGTACAGCCCATTGCAGATGGAAGGTCCTTGTACCTCATATGCTCTCTTCTAATTTTTTGCAAGACAATAGTCCTCTTTCATGAGTGCTTGTTACATGCATTAGCCTGACAACTCTACATTACAGATAAGAAAACTAAGACTAGAGAAGTTGAATATGTCACAGAGTGAAGCCTAAGTTCATATCTGTCCTAATCTAAATTCCAAGCGTTCTGAGTCATCAGGTCATATAGGCGGCCTCTCATATGCTTCAGGAATGCCTTTTCAGTCTTCCCTGAAGGTTGTAAACAGTTGCAAAGCAAATTTCATGGTTCCTGTTTCTTTGAAATCTCAAAGCTCTTCATTCAGCCAGGCATGGTCGCTGGAGACTGTATATTCAACCATTTGAGAGCATGAGGCGAGAGGATCTCTTGAGCCCAGGAGTTTGAGACGAACCTGGGCAACATAGGGAAAGCCCCGTCACCTAAAAAAATAAATAATACAACCAGCTCTTCATTTAGAGACAAGCACAAAATAGGTGCTCAATGTCTGTTGAATGAATGAGTTGTTACCAACCATACCCCACTATTCAAGGTCCTGCTTGTCAGTGTTTCAGGGAGTGTTCCTGGCAAAGGAGTGGTGAACTTCAGGAAGAATGATGCTGACTCTGAACACAATTAATTAATTAATTAATTATTGAGACACAGTCTCGCTCTGTAGCCCAGGCTGGAGTGCCATGACGAGATCTCCGCTCACTGCAACCTCCTCCCCCCAGGTTCAAGCAATTCTCCTGCCTCAGCCTCCCAAGTAGCTGGGATCACAGGTGCCCGCCACTATGTCCAGAGAATGTTTTGTATTTTTAGTAGAGTCAGGGTTTCACCGTGTTGGTCAGGCTGGTCTCAAACATTTGACCTCAGGTGATTCACCCGCCTCGGCCTCCCAAAGTGCTGGGATTACAGGCGTGAGCCAGTGTGCCCAGCCTGAACACAATTATTATAGTCGAAGTGAGACCTAACAGAGGGACTTTGGTTGCAGCTACAGGAAATATGGATTCAAATACTGAACTGGGCTCAGTGGCTCACGCCTATAATCCTAGCACTTTGGGAGGCTAAGGTACTGTTACCAGGGAGTCCTTGCTCCCAGAGCTCCCAAGATGGTGGTGGGCCACTTCCAAAATGGCGGCGGGCTACTTCCAAGATGGTGGCAAGCCCGTGTTCTATGATCTGGGGTTCTTGGCCTCACAGATTCCAAGGAATGGAATCTTGGGCCATGCAGTGAGTGTTATAGCTCTATTAGAAGCCGTGGGTCACAGAAGAGAACCGTGGAACCCAGTGACTAGTGTTCAGCTCGATTAGGACGAACCCAGGCACTTAGCTGAGGAGGAACAATGGCAAGCCTTGCCCGGTCCGGGAGGCGGCATGGGGTACCCTGGATCAAGGCACAGCAGAAGACACCCTGCTGGATCAGAGAATGGGAAGTCAGCAGCTGGTCTACAGCGGCAAACGTGAGGTGGATGGCGGCCAACAGCTCAACCATAACAAAACACGGACCAGAAGAGTGCAGTTGCAAGATTTAAAAGAGTGAAATAGAGTGAAAACAGAACTCCCATATAACAGGAGGGAACCCAAAGGGGGTTGCCGCTGCCAGCTGGAATGCCTGGGTTTATATCCTGATCCTTGTCCCTCCTGCTGTGCTCTCAGGCAATAGATGATTGGCTATTTGCCCCACCTCCTGTGTTTTGCCTAATTAACATTTTAGTAGGCTCTCTGATTGGTCAGTTGTGGGCTAGTTGCAAGCCCTGTTTAAAGGTGGATGCCTGCAGCTTCCACTAGGCTTGGGGATTGGTCAGCTGAGGAAATATTTAGTCCTGTCTCTCAGTAGGAGGACAGAGGAGCCCAAGAGTTCGAGACAAACCTGGCCAACATGGTAAAACGAAAAAATTAGGGAGGCGTGGTGGTGCACAACTGTAGTCTCAGCTGAGGTGGAAGGTGCTGAGAGCTGAGTAGTGGAGGCTGCAGTGAGCTGTGTTCCTGCCACAGCCCTCCAACCTGAAGCAACAGAGCAAGGCCCTGTCTCTAAATAAATAAATATAACAAAAATAAAACAAATACTGAGCCAGGTGTGGTGGCTCTTGCCTGTAATCTCAGCACTTTGGGAGGTTGAGATGGGCAGATCATTTGAAGTCAGGAGTTCGAGACCAGCCTGGACAACATTGACAAATGTCTACTAAAAGGCGAGTGGTGGTTCATGCCTGTAATGCCAGCACTTTCTTGAGAATTTGTGAGGCCCGGATCACAAGTCCAGGAGATCAAGACCACCCTGGCTAACATGGGTGAAACCAAGATCTCTACTAAAAATACAAAAAATTAGCCCACGGTCGTGGTGGTGAGAGCTTACAGTTCACTAGCAGGAGGTGGGAGACAGGAGAATGGCATGAACTAGGAGGCCCGGAGCTTACAGTAAGCGAGAGATCAAGCCACTGCACTCCAGCCTGGGTGACAAATGAGACTCCATCTCAAAATAAATAAATAAATACATCCTCTATACTAAAAAATACAAAAAATTAGAAAAACAGGCCACAGGTGGCACTTGCTGCCAAGCATCTGCCACTCAGGAACTCAGGAGGCTGAGGCCCCTGCTCTTGGAACCTGGAAGGAGACTTCTGCAGTGAGCAAAAGGTCACCATTGCTCTGGGTTGCAGTAAGCGGAGAATCACACACCACCCTGGAGACAGAGCAAGACTTAGATCTCAAAAAAAAAGAAAAGAAAAAGAAAGAAAGAAAAAAATAAAATGAAGCAGAGGATTCTGGAGCAGTGTAGGTGAGATGGATGAGTGGTAAAGAGTAATCTGTGGAGAAGGAGATTAGGTAAGATTGTAGGGTCTTGAATTGTAGCTGGGATGACCACAGACAAAACTCCTCAGACACCGGATTAAAAGAAGGAAGAGGTTTTTATTGAGAAGCCCAAGTGTGGGCAGACTCGTGTCTTAAGAGCTGAGCTCCCGAGAAAATACCTAGCCTTTTAAAGGCTTACAACTAAGGGTCCACTTGAAAGATGCATTGATAAACCGAGCAAGCATGGGAAGCGTGACTGGGGGCTACAGCCATCAGCTAACAAAACAAAAGTTTTACAATGATTTTTCATACAGTGTCATAGATTTACAGATAACATAAATTACTTTAAGGCGGGGTTGATGTTGTATTATTGCTGATTTAACTCTAGGGCGGGTAGTGGTTATGAGTTGTCTGGCTATTTATCTTACTTTTGTTTCTCTCTCTCTTTTCTCCTGTCTTTGAACAAGGCAAGGTGGCGGGAGGAGGGCAGCAGGAGCAGTAGTGGTCTCCTTCCTTATTGGTGGCCATGGTAAGGAGTCTGAATTTTGTTCTAAGATGGAAATTCACTGTAGAGTTGGTGCTGGGAAGTGACAAGATCAGATGTGTATTTTTAAGAGATCACTTTGGGTGCTGTGAAGAAATCAGACTGTAGGAGGCAAATGTGGAGGGAGACCAACATCCAATTACGGACTGCCATGAACTTGCCAGGTTCTTCTTCCCTTCCTTCAGCACACACCACTCTTCCCCTCCGCTTAGCCTAGTTAACACTTATTCTTTCAGAATTACCCCGATGTCACTTTCTCTAAGAACAACCTAAGCCCCGACCACCTCCCACCCACATCTCTCTTTAGCCAGCATAGCCCTGCATCTTGTCCTTTGCTCCCCCCTTTTTTTTTTTTTTTTGAGGCCGGTCTGGCTCATCGCCCAGGCTGGAGGAGAGCAGTGGCCCGGATCTTGGCTCACTGCAAGCTCTGCCTCCCGGGTTCACGCCATTCTCCTGCCTCGGCCTCCGAGTAGCTGGGTTCCTGAGCCTACAGGCCATGCACCTCCCCACCGGCCCCTGGTTTTTTTGTATTTTTTTAGCAGAGTAGGCGGGGTTTCACTGGGTTAGCCAGGATGGTCTCGAACTCCTGACCTCGTGATCCACCTGTCTCGGCCTCCCAAAGTGCTGGGATTACAGGCTTGAGCCACTGCGCCCGGCCCCCCCTTTTTTTTTTGAGACAGGATCTTGCTCTATTCCCCAGCCCGATCTCGAACTCCTGGGCTCAAAAGATCCTCCTGCCTCAGCCACCCGAGTAGCTCCTTTATCGCTCTTATCACTGTTGTAATTAATTGTACAAACGGCTTAATGGCAGTTATAGAGCCCAGTTCATGAAAAGCAGTGGCCTGCCAATCGTCAGCGGGCTGGGTAGGGACCAGTCCAGTCCGTCCCGGCTCCCACGTGCAGCCCCAGTGCGCATCCCGACCCCGGGGCTCATCGCCGCGCTCCGCGAACGTTTGTCACATGTCCGAAGAATGCATGAATTATATAACTTTTTTCCCACTCCACCCCTCAAAAAGCAAGTGGATACAAAGACTTGAAGATTTTATGATCTCTTCATTAGTAAAATTTGACCATCCTTACCATTAAAAATAAAGCTAATGATGAAAAAGGCTAAGTGGAACGCTGGGAGGGGAAAGCTAACATTCAAAGGGCGAAATATTTATAACGCCTACTGTCGGCGAAGAGAAACAGCAGCCCCAATCGGAGGCAAAAGAAAATCCCACCGCAGCCTCCAAAAGCGCGTGGGCGGGACTGGAGACTGGGGCCCAGCACAATAGGGACGGAAGCCAGGATGCAGCCCCACCACCCGCAGCCTGGAGAAAAGCAGCCCTGGGGAGGCCGGGCGGGGTCTCACTCAGAGAAGAGACAGTCACTTGTCCAGAGGCGGGACTCAGAGCCTGCCCACAAGTCTCATTGGTTCGCTTGAAGACGGACAACTCTCGCTGATCAACCGTAGCCCAGATGGGGCGCAAGCGTATTTGGAAAGGGAGAGGGTACCGGACGCGGTAACTACGCATGCGTCTCATCGCTTTCCCGCCAACACACCCTTAGTGGACGGCGGTGGCGGGGGGCGATTGAAATCCCACAGCGAGTCTAGCCCACGGAAGCTCAGAGGGATTCCTGACCTTCCTCTTTAGAGAGCCTCAGGTTAGAGAATGTCCAGTGCCCAGAAGCTGCCCCGTGGGAATCCCAGTGTCCACCGCCTCCTACCTAATGTTTCGTCCTGGCCATGCCCCAGCCCTTCCTGAGGCTGGGTTGTTATGATGGTGAATTATTCAAGAAGTCTTGAAGCCTGACGCCATCTCTGGGCAGTGCTCCTGCATCCTCCCTGTCTTCCTTGTAGGGCACCACATTGCTCCTACAAGCACAGGGTCCTGAAACTGTTTACAAGGCCCCACTCTGCCATGTTAGTATCTTAATGAGTGTTTGTTGAGGAAGTACTGTGTGTTAGACCCAGTTCAATGAGCAAGTCCCTGATCTTGTGCCCTTACATTCTATAGGACGACACAAACGTATAAACAAAAAATAATTTTAGATAGTGATATATGCTCAAAACATGGCTGTGTGGCTGGGAGAAGTGGCTCATGCCTGTAAATCCAGCACTGTGGGAGGCTGAGGCAGGTGGATCACTTGAGGTCAGGAGTTGGAGACCAGCCTGGCTAACATGGCAAAACCCCGTCTCTACTAAAAATACAAAACTTAGACAGGCGTGGTGGCAGGCACCTGTAATCCCAGCTATTCAGGAAGCTGAGGCAGGAGAATCGCTTGAACCCGGAAGGTGGAAGGTTGCAGTGAGCCCAGATCACACCACTGCACTCCAGCCTGGGTGAGAGAGCAAGACCCTGTCTCAAAAAAAAAAAAAAAAATGGCTATGTGATAGAATGGGATGGGGATTAGGTCCTCACTGAAATGGTGAGAGTGGAGCTAAAACCTGAAATTAGGTGACAGCACTAGATATAGAGGCTGAGGGTTTCGTGCTTGGAAAACAGCAGGTACAGATGTCCTTGTGCTGTGAGGAAATTTGGCTGGAATAGAAGGTGGGCCAGATTGTAGCTAACCGTAGTCTCTGAGAGCTTGGAGATGATTCTAAATACAATGGAAAGCCATTAAATTGAGGCAGAGCCTTGATATGACATGCTTTATCATCATTTTGCTGAGTGGAGAATGGATTGCTGGGAAAAGTGAAAGATTGATTTAGAGGTTGTGGAGAGGGGGTGGCTGGAATTAGGTAGCTGGGGAGGTGGTACGACGTGGAGGAATTCAGGATGGGATTGGTTGTATTGGATATGGGAAGAGAAGTCACCATGGTTCCTGAGCTTTTGGAATGTGCAAATGGGTAGTGGAGGTGCCATTAAGATGGGAACAGTGGAAAAAAGGTGCTGAGGTGGGAATCAAGAGCTCAGTTATGTGGCCGTGCGCAGTGACTCACACCTGTAATTCCAGCACTTTGGGAGGCTGAGGCGGGCAGATCACCTGAGGTCAGGATTTGCAGACCAGCCTGGCCAATATGGCAACACCCTGTCTCTACTAAAAATACAAAAAAAAAAAAAAAACTAAAACAACCAGGTAGTGGGGCCTGTAATCCCATCTACTCGGGAGGCTGAGTGAGGCAGGATAATCGCTTCAATCCTGGAGGCAGAAGTTGCAGTGAGCCAAGATCTCGCCATTGCACTCCAGCCTGGGCAACAAGAACAAAACTCCGCTTAAAAAAAAAAAAAAAGTTCAGTTGTGGCCATGTTGAATCTGAAATACTCAGACATCCAAGCAGATATGCTGAGTTGGATGGCGCTCATGAGAGGTCCAGGCTGGAGTTATGCCTTAACACATAGAAAGATGGTATTTAAAGCCATGGACCTTAGTAGTGGGGCCACCTACAGAAAGAGTGGAAGTAGCAAAGAGGGCTTACGCCGGGCGAGGTGGCTCACGCCTGTAATCCCAGCACTTTGGGAGGCCAAGGCGGGCAAATCATTTGAGGTCAGGAGTTCTCTGGACAACATGGTGAAACCCTGTCTCTACTAAAAATACAAAAACTAGCTGGGTATGGTGGCATGCACCTGTAGTTCCAGCTACTCCGGAGGCTGAGGCAGGAGAATCGCTTGAACCTGGGAGGCGGAGGTTGCAGTGAGCCGAGATTACACCGTTACACTCCAACCTGGGTGACAGAGCAAGACTCGGTTTAAAAAAAAAAAAAATGATGGCCGGGCACGGTGGCTCATGCCTGTAATCCCAGCACTTTGGGAGGCTGAGGCAGGCGGATCACTAGGTCAGGAGATGGAGACTATCCTGGCTAACAAGGTGAAACCCCGTCTCAAGTAAAAATACAAAAAAATTAGCTGGGTGTGGTGGCACATGCCTGTACTCTCAGCTACTTGGGAGGCTGAGGCAGGAGAATCGCTTGAACCTGGGAGGTGGAGGTTCCAATGAGCCAAGATCGCTCCACTGCACTCCAGCCTGGCGACAGAGGAAGACTCCGTCTCAAAAATAAAATATAAAATAAAATAAAATAGATGGCTGGGCGCAGTGGCTCACGCCTGTAATCCCAGTACTTGGGAGGCTAAGGCGGGCGGATCACGAGGTCAGGAGATGGAGATCATCCTGGCTAACAAGGTAAAACCCAGTCTCTACTAAAAGTACAAAAAATTAGCCAGGCGTGGTGGCAGGCCCCTGTAGTCCCAGCTACTCGGGAGGCTGAGGCAGGAGAATGGCGTGAACCTGGGAGGCAGACTTGCAGTGAGCTGAGATTGCGCCACTGTACTCCAGCCTGGGCGACAGAGCGAGACTCCGTCTCAAAAAAAAAAAAAAAGAAAAAAAAAAAACACACACAAAAAAAGAAGACAGCTTACGTGAGGGCCTTGGGGCCCTCCACTGTTAACCAGTTCAGGAGAGGTGTAAAAGCATGTAAAGGATAACCAGAGCACAAAGTAGAAGAGCAATGTTCCCAAAGTGAAAAATTCAAGAAGATGCTGATTATGGAAATTAATTGCTGCTTCAAGGTCAAGTGAGATGCAGGCAGATAAATGGTCACTGGGTCTGACACCACTTTTGATCACTCAGATTTTGTTCAGAGCAGTGGCTGGGGAAACACTGGGGAAGGAGTCTGATGGGAGTGGGAGAGAAGAGAATGGATGTTTAAGTGTGGAGGGAAGAAAAAGAAAACCTATTGCTATGAAAAGGAGCAGAGATATGATTAGTGGTTAGAAAGAGTGTCTTGAAAGTTTCTTTTTTCTTAAAAGTTTCTTGTGCACCATATTGCACAAGATCAGCAACCCCTGGCAGAGCCCTTCAGGTACCCAGTATCCCTTGGGGGTTAGGAAGGGTGTGTACAAGAGGAGAAGCAGAAGATAGGTAGAAATGTGTTGCAACTATCTATGGATAAGCAGCTAAGGGCCTGGTTGGTATACTTCTCTCCACCTTCGAAAAGAGGTAGGTGACTTGGATAGAGGGGGCTGCCAGTAAGACAAGTTCAGTCAATTCTGTACAATACACATTTATTGAGCACCAGATATATGCCATGCTAGATGGAGGTGACCCAAAGCATCAAGGAGCAATAATCTGCTGGCGGAGACACACACAGTGTCACTGTGGTGTATTCACAGTCAAAGGGATGAGATGAAGCCTGGCAGCACTGTAATATCCAGAGGCACAGTACCTTCTGCCTGTCAGGCAGGGAGGGAGAGGAGCAGGCTGAAGGAGAGCAGAAGACAGCAGTTGGCCTCTGATGGTGGCACTGAGAGATTTCTATGGGCCACCCCTGCTACCAGGGACTAGGCTGGGCTAGATATGGTGGCTCAGGATGAACAAGGCTTACCAGTTTGGGAGAATATGAAAGAGACATTGGGAGGAGTGGGAGGCCTAGGGCTATGCTCCCCTTATTCTGCCATCTAATTATGTGATTCAAAGGTGCCTATAACTGTCAGCGCCAAGACTTCCCTTATTTGCAAAACAGAGGCCAGCCAGCATTAAGTTTTCCATGTCTTCTAGCATTGATGGTCAGGTTCCAAGAGGGGAACAGAGCGTCAGAAGTGGACGCCTCATTTCCCACTTCCCAAAGGTTAAGGACCTGTGAATTAATTGAGAAGCCTGAAAAGAGAGGATCCAGATAAAGATGTCCTATAGGGCCGGGCCACTGCCCTGGATTCCTTTAGGGTGTGAACAGAGCTTTTTCCAGTTTCCAAAGTATTCTAAATTACTTCCTCAACACAGGGGCATTGAGAGAAAGATTCTTACCCCCATTCCACACGGGAGGAAACCTAAGGCTCAGGGGAGATTCATGATCATGCTCTGAGGCTGGTCTGTGGGGACAAAGTTTACTCAGGATGTGGGAGGGGATGAGGAGACTGGTTTCTGGGAAGGTAGGGCAGGCTGGAGACCTGGGGTATGGGTGGAGTCGTATGTGGTAGTGGTGTCTGGGCCATGGAATGAAGTGGGAATAGGCAAGAGGCTGCACTGAGGCAACCCAGCTAGCCCCATGGGTTCCTGGATCCAGGGAGGAGGATGGCTTTCCTGGTTCCTGAGTGGGCATGGACCAAGTCCCAGCCTGCATCTTGAGCTCTGCCGGTAGCTTTGTGGTGGTGTCTGTCAGAAGTTACTGCTAGAAAGCTGCCGCCAGCAGGCGCCCTTCCAGCTTCATGGAAATTCTGGGAGCTGCTCAGTTTGGAGCCCCACCTTCTTCCTCGCGTCCTCACGGGCTGAGGGACCTTGATCGCCAGTGGGTCCTGCTTCCAAGGCCCAGGTTTTGCCACCAGCAACAGGCTACTGGCTGGGCCCAGGCAAGGGAGCCCAGGAAAGTTCCCGTTTCACTCTCCACTACACTCAGGCCAGTGAGGGGTACCAGACAGACTCCTTCCTTCCTGGTGAAGTGCCCCCAGCCCCCTGTAGTGTCCACGCCCATGGATATTTCTCCACAGAAGCATACAATGCTGATTATGATCTGTCAGCTCGGCAAGGGCAGACACCCTGGCCTTCATGTTCTCCTGAGGAGAAGCTGTCTGTAAAGCGCAGGATTCAGACCTCCCAGCATCCATGGTTAGCAGGGAGGGTCGGGCACACATAGACCCACACAGAGACTCAGGACAGCATGGGGTCAGAAGCCCACCCTGAATCAGACAGAGGTACACTGGCTCAGACCTTGCTCTGTTTTTCCTGCCTGCCCAATCCAGGTACATACTTTCTGATAGACACCAGTTGAACTATGTGGAAGGACCCGGAAGTGGTATGCAGAGGCTATGCCTCTTTCCCTCAACTTTTTCCTGCCTGGCCACACATGCAGGCAGTACATGGAACGGCTAGAGCTGCTGAGTGGGGAGCACATGCCTGAGGACGAGGGAAGAGCTGGAGAAGGAGGTAGCTCTGAGACCGGGGCTGTTGTAAGGAGATGAGCCCCAAGGATGCTGGCCAGGAATGGGAGTGCTTAGGTGGAGGTGGAACTGTTCCCCGCAGCTGCAAGCCTACCTGTGTCGCCCCTACAGCTGTACCGAGGCTCGGGAGTGTCTTGACCCTGCTCTCTCAGCGCCTGCTCTCAAAAGTTCTTCTTTGGAGATGCGTATTCGACCAGTGGTAATGCAAGTGGTTTGGGAGAAGACAGGTTCAGATGGAGCAGCTGGGGCTGGGGCTGGGCGGGGTCAGGCTCGACAGGAGGTCTTTGAGACAGTAGATACTCGGTCCTGCTGCCAGTGGGGCTGTGTGTGTGCCAGAGCCTTCTCAAAGGTACAAAAGGGCGGAGGGCAGCCAGGCGCAGGAGGGGCCTGAAGAGCTGTGGGCACTGAATGTGCCCTTTTATGCAGCTCCTGGGATAGAGCCCTATTCAGGCCAGGCTGCCACCTGGGGAGATTCTCTCTCCCACCAGGTCTAGAACTGTGTGTCCTGTTCTTTCCCCGATGGGTCGCCTGCTGCCCAGAGCCCACTCCCAGGGCTGGGACTCTTCCCCTCCAGCTCCATCTTTACCCCTTCTGCCTCAGTGCTTCTCCTCCATCCCACCCTCTCTGCTCCCAGCCCTGCCTCCTTGGACTTCTCTGCCTAGCTACTTGGCCCTGCCAAGCGCAGGCAAGCTGCCCAGTGGGAAGCTGCAGGCCTGTTTGCCAGCTGCACAACCTCTGTGCCTATTGCACCCACATCCTCAGCCCCTACTTCCCCTGGGATGAGGCAAGGGCAGATGGGAGGGCAGCCCTGGGGAGAGTGGGCAGGATCTGGAGAACTAGTTCCCAACTCACCTTCCTTCCTTGACCCTCAGCTGAGGTGTACCACCGCCACGCCAGACACCAGCAGGCCCAGAGACTGAGGAGGAGCCATACTGGCTTCGAACGATCTTATCTGTGCTGGCAGGACTGGCAGCCATGGTGGCTACGCTCAGCGCATTGTCTCCATCCAGCCGGGCAACGCCGCTCGGCCCCAGGCACCCGGGCCCTGGGCATGGCTGAGGATGAAGAGGAATGATTTGTCCTCACACCCCAGGACTGGCCGCATTTCCGTGCATTCCAGGAGGCCCCATGCCTCCCTCTTCTTCTTTGTTGGTACAGCCGGACACCGGGTGCTGCCCCCAGAATAAAAGTGCTTCTTTTCACCACGCTTGACTGGGCTCAAACATTTTCCTTTACAGCCGCCATTTTGGCTAGTCCCACAGGAACCATCTGGCTGCCTGGGCACACCTGCTGCTGCTTTCTGCCCTGATGCTGACACTGCTGCCCATTGCGGCCCAGTTCTGTATCTCCAGGGAACACAGGTCTCCAAAGCCAGCCCAGCTTCTTCCTAGTCTCTTCTTTCTCATCTCACTCCCTCATCTTAGGCGCCCAGCCAGTGAGCTCATTCTAGGCCTGGGCCCAGGCCCAGTTTCCCAAAGCAAGAAAATATTGCACGTTCACATAAGCATAATACAAGAACACTGGCTTTACTGAGTCTTTCCTAGGGGCTTCCAGCCCTGGCAATGGCCCCCTAGAGGGGAAAGTGAATCACTCCAAACCACTGTCATTTTATGTCGCTGTAAGCTCACTCCCGGCCCTATGCCCTCTTTTTAGCCATACAGAGACAGCGTGTATTTCTGACTCTGTCCTTTTTAATGCCCAGGCTAAGCTTGAGCACTGCATCACTGCCGACGCCACAGGTAGGTGTGAATGAGGCCAGGTGAGATCGTTCCAGCAAGCCCCACGCATCCTGATGGTAAGAGGCACCATCCTGAGGAGCTAGGGAGTGGGGAGGAGAAGCTAAGAGTGTGATCCTGCTAAGGCCCTCTCGACTTCTGTCTTCACCCACTTCCTTGTGACCCCACTGCCCTCACCGGCTTGCAAGCATCTAATTCACAACGGCAGAGCCATCGGATGCATCAGTGCCACTGTGTCCAGGCTGCCTTCTGATCAGCAACCAGCCCCACTCTCTGGGGAGCCTCAGGTTAAAACTGCTGGAATGGGAAGAGATGGTCAGAGTCCTCGGGTACTTCCATGAAACCTTCATCTAAGAAGTCAACTTCCATCTCAAGATACCTACCCCATAACTCCTGCAGAAGCTCTGCCCTGGGTTCTAGATCTGAGCCATGCTGCTGGGCACTGACCCTGCTTTTTCTACATTGCAGTCCAGCCTCAGGCACTGGGGTTGTCTGCTGCTTACCTAGTCACTTCCTGCCTCCATGGCACAAAAGGGGATGGGTGTGCCTCTCCCGAGGTTCCACCCTAAACACCTTCCTGCTCCCTCATGGTAGAGTGATGTAAGCCATCTGACGCAGGGGATGATAAGCCTGATATAATGGGGTGCCCGGGCCTCTCCCACTCACCTGAAGTGACCAAGGTGGTAGAACATGGGCTGTTTGTAAACGTCCTTTGTATGTCTACAATGACGGACTGGTCGACAAAATCACGCACCCACTGGTCCTCCTCCTCGGGGTTCAGGGCCAGGTTCCAGTCGGGTCCAGCCGGACTACAAGGCAGGAGGTTCCAGGGTAAGGACAAAGGCAAAGAGATAAAGGTCAACACTGGGGTCCCCAGAGACTGTAGGTAAGGGTCACATGAGGGAGAAGTGGCTGTGGGTAGCTCAGCCCTGTGAGGGGCACATTCCTTAGCCAAGCAAGGAGCTGGGGGTGAAGACGAGGCATCTCAAGGATCTGAGAAGTCTGGAGGCAGGTGCAAGGCCAGTATTTGCAAAAGGGGCTATGAGCCGGGCGTGGTGGTTCTACTGTAATCCCAGCTTTGGGAGGCTGAGGTGGGCAGATCACAAGGTCAGGAGATCGTGACCATCCTGGCTGGACGGTGAAACCCCTGCCTCTACTAAAAATACAAAAAAAATTAGCCAGTCGTGGTGGTAGGCACCTGTAGTCCCAGCCACTTGGGAAAGCCGGAGGCAGGAGGAATGACGCGGAACCCGGGCGGCGAGCCGTAATGAGCCGAGATCGTGCCACTGTACTCCAGCCTGGGCGACAGAGCCAAACTTTGTCTCAAAAAAAAAAAAAAAAAAGGGCAATGAGGTGTGCAGACCTGTGAAGGAAAGGCAAAGCATAGAATCATGGTCTCAGTTGCCCAAAAGGCAGGCTAGCTGGGGAAAGCTGGACAGGAAGGGTCTGTCAGTCTTGGTGAGACTACTAAGGTCTGAGGTGTGTGCTTTGCAGGAAGGCAGTGACTGGGGTGGCCATCGCGATGATGTTGTGGCTGTACTGCATCCCTCATCCCAGGAGCCTAGCCGCACACTCTGCTCCCAGAACTTGGAGCCCACACAGGCCTCTGAGGCAAAGAGCATGGTGTTGGGGAACAGGCGGTGTGTCTCCCCTAGGGTGGCTTTGGCTGGAGCCAGAAAGTCCAGGTACCAATGTACAGCAATGCCATGAACATACTTAGCTGCCTCTGGGTCTGTCAGTACCTGCAAAGGAAGAGCAAGTGACCCTGGACCTTGCACACAGTCTTCTGGAACTTTCAATTCCTCTTGTAGGAATTCTGGCAATGGGTGATGGGAAGAATGCAACTAGAGAGGTTTGGGGAGATATTTTTTTTTGTTTTTGAGACAGGATATCACTCCGTCACTCAGGCTGGAGTACAGTGGCACAATCACAGCTCACTGCAGCCTTGACTTCCTAGGGTCAATTGATCCTCCCGCGTTAGCCTCCTGAGTAGCTGGGACTACATGGGTGCCACACCCAGCTAATTTGTGTGTGTGTGTGTGTGTGTGTATATATACATATATAGTTTTTGGTTTTTTTGTAGAGATGGGATTTCACCATGTTTCCCAGGCTGGTCTTGAATTTCTTAGGTTCAAGTGATCCACCTACCTTGGCCTCCCAAAGTGCTGAGATTACAGACATGAGCCAACGCCCCGAGCCTAGAGAGGTTTTTTTTTTTTTTTTTTTTTTGAGATGGAGTCTCAGTCGCCCAGACTGGAGTACAGTGGCACAATCTCATCTCACCACAACTGCCATCTCCCAGGTTCAACTGATTCTCCCTTCTCAGCCTCCCGAGTAGCTGGGATTACAGGCACCCACCATCATGCCCAGATAATTTTTTTTTTTTTTTAATTTTAGTAGAGACAGGGTTTCAACACGTTGGCCAGGCTGGTCTTAAACTCCTGACCTCAGGTGATCCGCCCGCCTCGGCCTCCCAAAGTGCTGGGGTTACATGAGTGAGTCACCTCGCCTGGCCCCTAGAAAGGTTTAAAGTGACAACTGTGGGATCCATGGCGCCCTGGAGGTCCAGGGGAATGGTGCTCTAGGAATCCACAGTTGGGTAGAGAAATTGCTCTAAGTTTGGGAGTCAGTCATTTGGAGGCTAGATTTGAAGGTCACTGGAGCACCATGCAGGTCTGGGCCTTACCACCTTTGCCCAGTGGGGCAGCAGTAAGCGTTGGTCATCCAGCATGAGCAGGCGGACATTGTGGTGAGTACTGTTGGCGAGGGTAGGACCTAGGTCACGGGCAATAAAGTCTCGCTGATGTTCAGGGGTGAAGCCCAGGCACTGGAAGGGGTATCCACTCAATAGCCCAGCAGAAGGCTCATTTTCAGCTGTCACTGCCCAGAACTGTAACTTGTGCTCGGCATAGGCATCCAGGAACCTGGCAAGAGAAAGGTCATGAGTGATCCAGCCAAGAAGGTGGAGCAGACCAGCTGGGTGTGTTGGCTCACGCCTGTAATCCCAGCACTTTGGGAGGCCGAGGCAGGTAGATCACTTGAGGTCAGGAATTAGAGAACAGCCTGCCCAACCTGGGGAAACCCCATCTCTTCTTTTTTTTTTTTTTTTTTGAGACAGAGTCTTGCTCTGTCGCCCAGGCTGGGGTGCAGTGGCCGGATCTCAGCTCACTGCAAGCTCCG
>NW_022167884.1:0-1214 GCF_008728515.1 Papio anubis
TAAATGGACATGTTTAATGATATATTGGTCTTCACAGAGATGACTACAGAGACTTTTAATCTATAATCCAGTAGGACACAACCATGCATCACAGACTAATTAGCCAGATGTAAAATAAACTAGCTTCTTACCACAACTACCCTATAAATATTGCAACTATTCTCTCCAAAATGACCCTAATCTTATGTGAAAACACCTGCTGCGGGGGAACCGGAAACCTAGCTATGTGACCAAAACTAAAAATTAAAGGAAAAATTGCAATTCACTGTGAAAGCTGGTGAAAGCAGAGGAAATTCAGTGCCCTTCACTGTGCTGCTTTGATGTTACTTGTGTTCTTTTTGTCCCTCTTCTTCAGCCCATCCATTTTAGTTCTCAGTAGGTTTGAATAAGCCATCCAGAACTTATTCACTTCTTTGGAGCTCACCATAATGCTAATCTTCTTTTTCCCATCAGTAGTTCTTAACAGACACCTGTCTGAATACTGAAAGCCCACAAGAGAAACTTTCTTTAGAATGGGTTTGTTTTAACCTCAGTTCTCAAGGAACAAATGGTGCCAGGAAAAGTCCACTGTAAGTGAACCCATTTTAAATGAGAATCAAAACATCACAGTAAATAGTATGGAAAAAAATTAGGTTTGGTCAAAACTTCAACTTGAGAAATAAAACCAGAAATTATAAAAATAAGTTTGCTTTACTGTTTATTTAACTGAGTTATATTATAATTGGAACTATGTACCAATGGGAACTGCCTAATTGACAATTTATATTACAGCAAGATAAAACATTCTCCACTTTATACAACGTTCTTTGCTTCCCATTTGACTTTCAAAGCAAGATTATAACATTGCCCTTTTTAAAAAAATATTCACAGTTTTCATTGATTTTGCCAAGTAACTCAAATTTTCATTCTTTTATATTTACATCATTCTCTTTTGAATTTTCCGTCTTGTCATTATGCTTGCCAATTCTCTCCATGTTATTCTTATATTTCTTACATGATTTAACTCGGCAAAATCTAGACTTGCCAATGGCTTAACAGTTCTCCAGTATTACTTCATCAATTTCAACATGCTTCTTAGTAGCAGGTGATATTGTTTGGCTGTGTCCCCACCCAAGTCTCATCTTGAATTGTAACTCCCACAATTCCCACATTTGTGGGAGGAACCTGGTGGGAGGTGATTGAATTATGGAGGTGGAGCTTTCCTGTGCTGTTCT
>NW_022167885.1:0-1213 GCF_008728515.1 Papio anubis
TCAATGGTTGAGCCTGCCCCTCAGCAAGCAGCCCGGGCCCAGCCAGACACTCACCAGGACGAGGGCAACTCTGACGAGCAGGAGGCTCAGGATGAGGAGAGCCACGGCATAGCTGGAGATGAAGACGCCCAGCGGGCTGGAGGCTTTGGGGCCAGGAGTGCCTAGAGCAGAGCTAGAAGGCTATGACCAGGTGGAGCCCTGCCTCCCAGACTTCTGAGAAGGCAGACTCTGGGCCCAGAAGGTGCTGTGGGACCAGAGATCTGGGGCTAGGAGCATCTTGGAGGGCTCCATGAGGAGGGGAGGCAGGCTTCAGATCAGGGCATGTGGAGTAGGCAGATGGACAGAGGGAGAGGGCCTGCAGAGGGAAGGAGGTACTGACTGAGGTCTGGGATGACGGGTGTGCAGACCCTGGTGCAAACAGTCCCAGGAAGCTTTTACTCCTGGTGAGAGGCGGAGAGGGAGCAGGCCTGTCGCATGGTGAAAGAGGAAGAAAGAGAGAGGAGGCATCAGGCTCTTTTAAACAACCAGCTCTCCTGTGAACTGATAAAAAACTCACTCATTGAATCACTTGAACCTGGGAGATGGAGGGTGCAGTGAGCTGAGATCGCACCACTGCACTCCAGCCTGGGCTGTGAGCGAACTCTGTCTCAAAAAAAAAAAAAAAAAAGAAAAGGAAAAAAAAAAGAAAAATAGAAAACAAAAGAAGAAAACTCACTCATTACCATGGGGAGGGCACTAAGCCTTTCAAGAGGGGTCCCCCACCATGACCCAAACACCTCACACTATAGGCCCCACGTCCAGCATTGGATCACATTTCAACACCAGATGTGGATGGGACAAGTATCCAAACTATGTCAGAGGCCTCCCCCTCCCTCTCATCAGAGTCTTCTGTCCTCAGTTCAGGTGCATGCTGGCGTCCATGCCTGGCTTCCTAGGAAATCATCTTGGCCCCAAGGGGTTGGGCAGGGCCACTAGGCTGAGGGTTGGAGCCCTACCTCTCCTAGTCCCAGCCTGGGTCTCCATCACTGGCTAGCCCACTCTGCTTGCTGCGTTCTCTCCACACCTGTTCCCTGCAGCCCAGGGGTCAGTCTGGGTGCAGGCCTGGGTAGAGGTCCAGAAGCAGACTCTGCACCCCCAGAGCTCATACCTCCTGTGCACCATGGCAGCCAAAATGCACCAGCATGGCCAGGAGTGCTGACTTGTCCCTGTAATC
>NW_022167886.1:0-1213 GCF_008728515.1 Papio anubis
ATATTATTCACTAGTATGTGAAATGTAGGATAAATATGAGACTGGGGGAAAGGGAAAGGGGTAATAATTTGGGATATTCAACCCTATGTTTTTTTTAGCAGGACCAAATGGAGATATCTACTAGATCAACAGATGGGTCTGAAAATTAGGAGGGATAACTCTAGTAAGAACTACATACTTGATAAATTCAATCCTCCATTTTCCTTATTTTATATTTTCCTTTTTCCAGATATCCTGTGAGTATACGCAAACTACGTGATTAACCAAGGCCTTTTTAAAAATCATTGTTGCAATATGTATTTATACTAAAAAATAATGTACATGACTATTCCCACAATTAATGGACACTTAGACAAATATCTATCTACAACAGACCTGTGTGGGAAAAATCATGTAATTCTGTATTTTAGTGTTGTCATTTTTTAGCCTAAAATCTGTGTTAATAAGAAAAGAAAAATGAAATACCTGTTAAAATGCTTCTCAAAATCCAAGAAAGCTCATATAACATTTTTAAACCACTTTATTGAGGTATGACTGATATGCAAAAGCTATACATATTTAATGTATGCAACTTGATGAGCTTGTAAATAAGTATACACCCGTGAAATCGTCACCACAATCCACACAGTAAACTCTGTCACCTATAAAAGTTATTTCCTGTCTTCCTATTTACTATTACTATTATTATTATATAAGAACACTTAACATAAGATCTACCCTCTTAGTGAATTTTTAAGTGTACAGTACAGTATTGGTAACTACAGGCACTATAAATATTATCAGATATTTTAAAAATAAGTATAAAATTGGAAGTTGGAATATCTAAATAAAAGATCATTAAAAACAAAAGATAGTATGTAGCCACAATATTATTTCTCTTAAATGAAACACGCTTAGTTTGACTGATGAGGAATTTTACAGATTCATGATGCTTATTTTATCTATATCACAGAAATAGGTATTTATAGTCATATTAATATATCTGACACGTGTTTACTGATATGACAAACTGAAAATCCGTAATATGTATACAGTATTCATCTAAAATATTTACATTAAATCTAATCATCAGAGAATGCAAATAATTGAATATATTTTAAAAATTGTCTTAGGCCGGGCGCGGTGGCTCAAGCCTGTGATCCCAGCACTTTGGGAGGCCAAGACGGGTGGATCATGAGGTCAGGAGATCGAGACCATCCTGGCTAACACGGTG
>NW_022167887.1:0-1213 GCF_008728515.1 Papio anubis
AGCTGCCCTTAACATTTTTTCCTTCATTTCAACTTTGGTGAATCTGACAATTATGTGTCTTGGAGTTGCTATTCTCAAGGAGTATCTTTGTGGCATTCTCTGTATTTCCTGAATTTGAATGTTGGACTGTCTTACTAGGTTGGGGAAGTTCTCCTGGATGATATCCTGAAGAGTGTTTTCCAACTTAGTTCCATTTTCCCCCTCACTTTCAGGCACACCAATCAGATGTAGATTTGGTCTTTTCACATAATCCCATATTTCTTGGAGGCAGAGCAAGACGGCTGAATAGGAGCAGCTCCAGCCTCCAGCTCCCAGCATGAACTACACAGAGGATGGGTGATTTCTGCAGTTTCAACTGAGGTACTGGGTTCATCTCACTGGGGAGTGCCAGACAATCGGTGCTGGTCAGCTGGTGCAGCCTGACCAGCGAGAGCTGAAACAGGGTGAGGCATTGCCTCACCTGGGAAGTTCAAGGGGGAAGGGAATCCCTTTTCCTAGCCAAGGCAAACTGAGACACACAACACCTGGAAAATCCCACTCCAATACTGTGCTTTACCAAGGGTCTTAACAAATGGTACACCAGGAGATTATATCCCACACCTGGACAGGAGGGTCCCATGCCCACAGAGCCTCCCTCATTGCTAGCACAGCAGTCTGAGATCTAACTGCAAGGCAGCTGCGAGGCTTGGGGAGGGGTGCCCACCATTGCTGAGGCTTAAGTAAGTAAACAAAGCTGCCGGGAAGCTCGAACTAGTTGGAGCCCACCACAGCTCAAGGAGGCCTGCCTGCCTCTGTAAACTCCACCTCTGGAGACAGGGCATAGCTAAACAAAAAGAAGCAGAGACCTCTGCAGATGTAAATGTCCCTGTCTGACAGCTTTGAAGAGAGCAGTGGTTCTCCCTGCATGGAAGTTGAGATCTGAGAATGGACAGACTGCCTGCTCAAGTGGGTCCCTGACCCCTGAGTCGTCTAACTGGGAGACATCTACTAGGTGCAGACTGACACCTCACACTTCACACGGTGGGGTACGCCCCTGAGACGAAGCTTCCAGAGTGAGAATCAGACAGCATAAGTCACTTTTCAGCAATATTCTGTCTTCTGCAACCTCTGCTGCTGATTCCCAGGCAAACAGGGTCTGGAGTGGACCTCAAGCAAACTCCAAAAGACCTACAGCTGAGGGTCCTGACTGTTAGAAGGAAAACTAACAAACAGA
>NW_022167888.1:0-1213 GCF_008728515.1 Papio anubis
GCCACCAGAATGACTTCTCACTGCCTATGCCTGTGACTAAATGCCATAGAATGACATGTGAACAAACCTGGATACATTCTTAGTTGTGGATGGTGCAAAATATTGCATTAAGGGTTATTTTTTTGAAGTGTTTAAGTCCACCAAAATTATATCTCAAATTTGAAATATCATTGAGTCCTAACAGAAGATAAAAAAATTGATCAACCCTGCTGCCTTTGCTCACATTAGTAATCACATTTAGTACAAATATATTTCCCTAGATGGATGTCTAATTGTGACTATGAAATATCATTAATGAGGTGGGCGGATCACAAGGTCAGAAGATCAAGACCATCCTGGCTAACACGGTGAAACCCCGCCTCTACTAAAAATACAAAAAAAAAAAAAAAAAAAAAAAAATTAGCCTGCCATGGTGGCAGGCCCCTGCAGTCCCAGCTACTCAGGAGGCTCAGACAGGAGAATGGCATGAACCTGGGAGGAGGAGCTTGCAGTGAGCCAAGATTGCGTCACTGCATTCCAGTCTGGGTGACAGAGCAAGACTCCATTTAAAAAAAAAAAAGAAAAGAAATATCATTAATGTAATATGTGCAGTCATGAGTCACCAAATCTACATTAAGAAAATGTCAGCCGGGTGTGGTGGCTCACACCTGTAATCCCAGCGCCTTGGGAGGCTGAGGTGGGTGGATCATGAGGTCAGGAGTTTGAGACCAGCCAATATGTTAAAAACCCATTTCTATTAAAAATACAAAAATTAGACAGGTGTGGTGGTGCACGCCTGCAGTCCCAGCTACTTGGGAGGCTGAGGCAGAAGAATCGCTTGAACCAGGGAGGCAGAGGTTGCAGTAAGCCGAGATCAAGCCATTGCACTTCAGCCTGGGCAACACAGCAAGGCTCCATCTCAAAAAAAAAATTAAAAAAGTCTGACTTAGGAGAACTATCTTTGGAGATATGATCTAAACTATGGTAATTCTAAATCCATGCAATGGTAAGTCAAATTAAATTGATACCTTGTTGAGATTACAAATTGTATCATATTTTGCTTATCCATCATTTCCCATTGAATGGTAGATTATTTTACACTAATAAAAAATTAAAGTCCAAAAATGTGATGCAATCTGGCCTAGACCCTTGGGCAGCTAGTGGCACAATGATTCATAAAACTCCACCTGTGACTTTAATATCACCACCCTTTTGTTATTTGACACTGTCTCTC
>NW_022167889.1:0-1213 GCF_008728515.1 Papio anubis
TAGGAAAGCTTAATTTTTATAGTATTTCAAATGAAGAAAGGTCATTTATTGGATGTGCTTGACAGAAGATTGTAATTATAAACTGGTAATTTTAATGAGAAGTGGGGTTTCCATAAAAAGGGAATGAACTTTTGAAGAAGTAAAATTAGAGTGCATGTTCCATCCACTGCAGCATTTCCAAACAGATCAGTGTTCCCAACGTTGCCACCTGCTCTGCCACACTTTCCCGAAAAATGTTAATGCTTCGGTACCTACACCTACTTCTCCTGCCTTCTCAATGCACCAAACAAGACATCAGTTCTTTTTCCTGCATGGAGGCCTGGCCTCCTGTGATGTCTGAGATCCACGCACTTTTCTCTTCTCTGATTGCTAAACGGAGAGAACATTGCATTGTGATCTTCCCATATTCAGGGCAGAGACAGGGCAGTCAGTCTGGGAGGGCACCTAGTGGAGTGAGCCCACAGTGTGGAGGGGTGAGTGCCTCTTGAGGAATCTTGCCCTCTCTGCAGTCCACGTTTTCTGGCAGATCCAAGAGGTCACTTAAGTAGGTTTGAACAAGCTGTACTGCAATGTCCTGAGGGTGCCTCAGCCTCGTCTGCGCTTGTCCCATTGTTACCTAACCAAATGGAGTCATTTTGCCTGCGTGCAACGGAAAGCCAAAAAACTGACACACTGGATTTTTGCAGAAAAAAACAAAACAAAACAACTATTGCCGGTCAGTTGGCAACGAGACAGGAGGAAACCCTCAAATCTGTCTCCCTAAGCTGGGGGCTGAGTAGGGTTTTATAAGCACAGGGTAATAAGGTGTGATCTGCTTGGATCTTGCAATGAGGTGATGCTGGGAGGCATAATCTGATCCTGCCGCAGGACGATGCCAGGGTTTGATGTGATTGAATCCCGGATCCTGCCACGTGGCATCCACTTTTAAATTTGGTCTCACTCCTCAGTTCGAGCACTTGGGGCTGCCCATGGTTGCGCACTTGGCTCATCTGGGCATGCTCCAGCAATGTGACCTTCGACCCGCAGGTCCATGGCAACTGAACAACTCCCAACCTTGTTATGTGGAAGTTGAGCCAGACTGGTCTGGTACAGTTACACATCCCCACAGGGTCTGATTTTACTGACTATGGGGCAGCTTGGGTATTCAGCTTTTTTAAGCTTCTCCGGTGATTCTAACACTCAGCAGGGGCTGAGAGCCACAGAGTTACTTTCT
>NW_022167890.1:0-1212 GCF_008728515.1 Papio anubis
TGCAGTTTCTGAGAAAGCTTCTTTCCAGATTTCATCTGAGGATATTTCCTTTTTCACCCTAGCCCTCTATGGGCTTCCAAATATCCCTTTGCCAATTCCACAAGAACTGTCTTAGCGAAAGGTTTGCAGAGGTGATAGCTGGAACTCTATGAGATGATTTCAAAGAACACAAAGAAGTTTCTCAGAAAGTATCTTTCTTTCTGTTATTGGAGGATATTTCCTTTGGCCCTATACTCTTCAATGGGATCTGAAATATCTGTTCTCTGATTCCACAGAAATAAGTCTAGCAAAGAGATCCACGAAATACAGATGTAACTCTGTGAGATGAATTAACAGAACACTAAGCAGTTTCTCAGAAAGCTTCTTTCTCTTTGTTATCGGAGGATATTTCCTTTGGCCCTGTAGTCTTCAAAGGGGTGCGAAATATCTGTTCTCAGATTCCACAGAAATAAGGCTAGCAAAGAGATCCACGAAATACAGATGTAACTCTGTGAGTGGAAGTCACACATCACAGAGCAGTTTCTCAGAAAGCTTCTTTCCAGATTTCATCTGAGGATATTTCCTTTTTCACCATAGCCCTCTAGGGGTTCCAAATATCACTTTGCCAATTCCACAAGAACTGTCTTAGCGAAAGGCTGCTTGAAAGGAAAGGTGTAACTCTGTGACATGATTTCACAGAACAAAAAGTAATTTCTCAGAAAGCTTCTTTCCCTTTGTTATCGGAGGATATTTCCTTTGGCCCTATAGTCTTGAAAGGGATCCGAAATATCTGTTCTCAGATTCCACAGAAATAAGGCTAGCAAAGAGATCCACGAAATACAGATATAAATCTGTGAGATGAATTAACAGAACACTAAGCAGTTTCTCAGAAAGCTTCTTTCCAGATTTCATCTGAGGATATTTCCTTTTTCACCATAGCCCTCTACGGGCTTCCAAATATCACCTTGCCAATTCCACAAGAACTGTCTTAGCGAAAGTCTTCTTGAGGGGAAAGCTGTAACTCTGTGAGATGATTTCACAGAACACAAAGAAGTTTCTCAGAAAGCTTCTTTCTCTTTTTCATCGGAGCATATTTGCATTGGCCCCATAGTCTTCAAAGGGATCCGAAATATCTGTTCTCAAATTTTACAGAAATAAATGTAGCAAAGAGATCCAGGAAATACAGATGTAACTCTGTGAGTAGAAGTCACACATCACAGAGCAGTATCTCAG
>NW_022167891.1:0-1212 GCF_008728515.1 Papio anubis
CTGTTTCCTTAAAGGTTTCTTGTAATCCTCATTTTCACTTTCAACAGACTTATGTTTGGATATTGTTGTAATATATGTAGCAGTTCCTCTTTGTTTAACATTTTGGTTACTTTCTCCAGCAATCCTCAGAGGTGTGATAAACTGGCAGAATTTTTTTCTATGCTTCATATGCCAATTATAAGCTGCTGAAATGGGCTTCTAGGAAATCAAAATTATGAGTCTGAAAGTGGGTCGGTCTAACCACCAGTTTCACTTGGAAGCTGGGGAAAGACAGCTTTTTCTAGAGCCCATTGGGTTGCTTCTCTCATGGGATAACACCTGTGCAAGAGAAGGTTTCTAATTTCTGGCCATGGATCTGGAAGGGTTATGAAAATAAAAGGCAGGTTTCCAGTGAATGTAACATCACTGTCTGTATCTCTATTGAGATAATCCTGCTGAAATTTCATCCCCTTGTCTTTCTTTTCTCTTCTTTATTTGCTAGACACAACTTCAAAACCAGCTAATTCATGTGTTGATAAGCCCTGTATTGAATAGAGAACTGCATCCTCAGTTAACATCAGTGGAAACGAACTCCCTCTCACTAGGTGGCTGTAACTCCTTAGTGTCCCATCACTTACAAAGATGTGGCTACGACTATTCACTTTAACATTTTTTTTTTTTTCTAGAAAGTGACTTAGCAAAAGAAAGGATACAGTCTTTCCTTCTCCGTTTTTGAATTAGTTCTTAACAGTGTCTTCCTCAGCTGACTGTAAAATGCTGAATTATACCTAAGTATTTATTGACAATGTCTATTTATCCTTCCCCTTTTCATTCATATTGTACTGCAATAATATATTTGTTATATAACAAGTGGGTACTAAATTTTAAATTAATTTGTTGGCCTCTGATTTAGTCTTTTGTAAAATTGTGATATAGAATCTCTAAATGTTTCACATCTAAAATTGATCTCTCTCTCCTTTATGTTGTCTAATAAGACTGGGCTAATCTGCTGAATGTCTGCTGTGAGGTAGGCACTGTGATAGGCACTGTGTAGATGTTCTGTGATAGGCACTGTGTAGATGTTCTCTGGGGGAGGAACCAGAGTCTGGAGCGGTGAATCAAGTACTTTTTAGGTGACAGTGCAGGAGGGTAAATCCAGTTCTCTAAATTGTCCTTTTTTTTTTTTCCCCTACTCTTTTCAGATGTTTCTCTTCTTTGTAATTATATGTGAGA
>NW_022167892.1:0-1212 GCF_008728515.1 Papio anubis
GCTGAAGCCCAGGTTTCATGAGGTCACATGTCGGCTTGTAGGACTTTCTCTGGCAGAGAGATGCAAGTGACTTCTGTTCACTGAGAGGCTCATCTCGGGGGCTTCATGGCCTGGGGGATGGCAGCCTGTTTGAACTGATGGAGCAATCTCACGCTACCCTTACTTTTTCTGAAACAGCCGTGAGTGACTTTTCACACGTTCTTTGAAGCGGCGTCATGCCCCTGCTCCTTGGTAATGAGCGAATGCTTTTTTTGACCCCTCATCCCCTTTCTTTGGGGTGTTCCAGTCTCAGTTCTCGTGTGTTCTGCTTCTACGGGAATTTCTGAAGCTGCTGAGTGTAGAAAGCACTGAGGAGGCTGTGCTCCCACCCCCGTGAGCCTTCCAGGCATCGTCCTCTCCCCTCAGCGAGGCGACGTCCATGGCACACCGAGGAGGCTGTGCTCCTGTCCCCCGTGAGCCTTCCAGGCGGCCTCCTCTCCCCTCCAGGGAGTCAGGAGGAACCTTTCAAACCCTTCTTAAACTTGTTTTCATGTCTTTGTTTTAGCAACTTTCTTTGCATCTTCTCCCTTATCCAGAAGTGAGGGTGAACGCTGAGTTGTTCACAGGAGTCAAGAGACCACACACAGCCCAAAGTGACATTTGTTTCCCTGAAATGATTTGTGTGTGTTCACCTTAAAATGCAACTCAGTAAAACAGGTGTGTTTTGAGGAATGACTTTAAATTACCCAGGTAAAAATGTGACAGTTCAATGTCATCCGGTCTGTGCAGGTGTCCACAATCCCTTCTGTGGTTGCGTGTGAGTTTATGTGACTTGTGGTTATTTTTGAAGAAAGAAAATCTGTTGTTGCTGAGGACTTCAGACGGTGTGCTGGGATTGTGTGGGGCGGACATCGGGGGCTTCAGTGTGTGGCCGCCTTGAAGACGTTCCAATTCAGGCTGAGCGTCCCTACTCCAAAATGCTCTGAAACCTGAAACATTCCGAGCTCCCTCATGACACTCGAAGGAAACGCTCTTCAGAGCACTTTGGATTTCAGGCTGGGGATGCTCAACCAGAAAGTGAAATATTGCAAGACCCTTCTTCTCCCAGGAGCTTGGATGAGGACATGTGGCCTGTGCCAGGCATCCCTGGTGTGCGAGGCAGCCTGGGCTCCCTGGACTGGTTTTGTAGGAGCCACAGAAGGGAAGAGGGTCAAAGTGGCCATGCCTGGCTCC
>NW_022167893.1:0-1212 GCF_008728515.1 Papio anubis
AATAGCAGATCTCTCGGCAGAAACTCTCCAAGCCAGAAGAGAGTGGGGGCCAATATTCAACATTCTTAAAGAAAAGAATTTTCAACCCAGAATTTTATATCTAGCCAAACTAAGTTTCATAAGTGAAGAAGAAATAAAATTCTTTACAGACAAGCAAATACTTAGAGATTCTGTCACCATCAGGCCTGCCCTACAAGAGATCCTGAAGGAAGCACTAAACATGGAAAAGAACAAGAGGTACCAGCCATTGGAAAAACATGTCAAAATGTAAAGTCCACCAATGCTAGGAAGAAACTGCATTAACTAGCGAGCAAAATAACCAGCTAATATCATGACAGGCTCAAGTTCACACATAATAATATTAACCTTAAATGTAAATGGACTAAATGGTCCAATTAAAAGACACAGACTGGCAAATTGGAAAAAGAGTCAAGACCCATCAGTTTGCTGTATTCAGGAGACCCATCTCACATGCAGAGACACACATAGGCTCAAAATAAAGGAATGGAGGAAGATCTACCAAGCAAATGGAAAACAACAACAAAAAAAGCAGGGGTTGCAATCCTAGTGTCTGATAAAACAGACTTTAAATCATCAAAGATCAAAAGAGACAAAGAAGGCCATTACATAATGGTAAAGGGATCAATTCATCAGGAAGAGCTAACTATCCGAAATATATATTCACCCAATACAGGAGCACCCAGATTCATAAAGCAAGTCCTTACAGACTTACAAAGAGACTTAGACTCCCATAAATTAATAATGGGAGACTTTAACATCCCACTGTCAACAGTAGACAGAACAACAAGACAGAAAGTTAACAAGGATATCCAGGAATTGAACTCAACTCTACACCAAGTGGACCTAATAGGCATCTACAGAACTCTCCACCCCAAATCAACAGAATATACACTCTTCTCAGCACCACATTACACTTATTCCAAAATTGACCACATAGTTGGAAGTAAAGCACTCCTCAGCAAATGTAAAAAAACAGAAATTATAGCAAACTGTCTCTCAGACCACAGTGCAATCAAAGTAGAACTCAGGACTAAGAAACTCAATCAAAACTGCTCAACTACATGGAAAGTGAACAACCTGCTCCTGAATGACTACTGGGTACATAACAAAATGAAGGCGGCCGGGCGCGGTGGCTCAAGCCTGTAATCCCAGCACTTTGGGAGGCCGAGGCGGGCGGATCACGAGGTCAGG
>NW_022167894.1:0-38584 GCF_008728515.1 Papio anubis
TTGTAGGGACATGGATGCAGCTGGAAACCATCATTCTCAGCAAACTATCACAGGAACAGAAAACCAAACACTACATATTCTCACTCATAGGTGGGAATTGAACAATGAGATCACTTGGACACAGGAAGGGGAGCATCACACACTGGGGCCTATTGTGGGGAGAGGGGAGGGATAGCATTAGGAGATACACCTAATGTAAATGACGAGTTAATGGGTGCAGCACACCAACATGGCACATGTATACATATGTAACAAACCTGCACGTTGTGCACATGTACCCTAGAACTTAAAGTATAATAATAATTAAAAAAAACTAACTCAAGAAATAATAATAACTTACACTGTATGTATCCTTACTTAAATAGTGTGTGCGTGTGTGTGTGTGTGTGTGTCCAGAAATTGATGCCCCTGCTGGATGTAGATGAAGGTGAGCTCAGGGCAGGATTTGTTGCAGTGAAAGGGGTGGCTGAGGAAGGTGAAGAACTTCACACAACAATGAAAGAGTAAGGGATGGCAGATGGTAAATTCTCTGAGCTGCTCTTTGAATCTCTTCTTCTACCATTCCCACAAATGCTTCTATAATTCCCACAATAGCTTCTACAATTCCCACAAGACTACTCTCACAAATGCTATTCCCCGATAGCCAATGTGGCTCATGGAAACTGCCCAGGATTCTGTGTGACACAATGAATCTGGATGTTTCTTCAAATACAGCATAAGGAAATCTTGCTAAATACTTTTGGGCCCAAAGATAAACCATAATTCCTTATATATACCCCCTTTTTATCAACACAATATCTGGAAACACAAGGAAGTTGTAATAATTGTCTATTTCCTGATAGTCACTGGCAGAAAGGAAAATATTAGCTATCAGTTATTTAGTACACACTATTAATCTCTGTATTTCATTTGTATTACTATCAATCCTCACAACAATTTGGCAGGGAAGTAGTTTTATTCCTCTTAGAAGATAAAGCAAATGTGCTCAAAAGAAACAAAACCAATGAAAAGCCAATAAGCAACAAAATAAGAATTCAACTTCATGGATTTCTGAGCCCAAAGTCCATGTATTTTCCATTATATCTGATTATGATTAATGCTTTTAGAAACCTCTAAATAGAGATGTGCTTGCTTCAGGGGCAGATTAATTGAGAATATATGTCAGAATTTATTTTTATTTAGCTGGTTTACTCTATATTCAGAAAAAATTGAAGTGACTTGAAACAAGGACTAATAAAGTCAAGAACTTTTGGCCACTCTAGTAGAGTAGGAAGATGCCAAAAGTCCATCCCTCCACTGGAAACATAGATAAATTACTGGGGGGGAAGAATGTTCAAAAGCAAAAAAGGAAAACCTACAGATGCTAGAAATGAAAAGAAAACTCAAAACTAGAGTCACCTATAGAAACTCCTGGAAGTCTTAGAAGTTTATAAGCCTGAGAGAGGTGATGACACCACAGGCACAGGGCAACACAGAAATTGGAATTAAACTTGGAATGCAGGGAATGTTTATCTGTCCACAAAATAAGTACTAGAAAATTTCTGCCAGCTAGACTGGAAAAGCAGGAGAATGCTGGTTGAGAATTTTCCACCATTAAAAAAGACATGATTTCTCAGATTGAAGGAGCTAACCAAGAATAAAAAGACACACATTCATACATAATATAGAGAACATTAAATACAAAAAGAAAATACTGAAAGCTACCCAGAGAAAAAGACAGACTACCCACAAAGAAATACATTACTATCAAAACCTATTAAGCAAGACTAAAACAATAGGCAGAAGAAATTTTGTAGCCCTGTGTCCTTTATTATTAAAAAAAAAAAGACTAAAAATGAAAAAAAGAAAAGTAGGCAATAAAAAAATTTTAAGAAATTAAAAGAAAAAGAAAAAACACATTGCCCTTAAAATCAAAAGCTTTTAGAAGATGAATAGACAAAAATCTGCAGGCCATGAGACAAAGGAGAGAGAGGCAGAGAGAGAAAGAAAGAAAAAAAAAGTATATTCAAGATAGTTACAGAAACAGATTTTTTAATTTGTGAGAAAATGCAAATGTACCAATCTATTTATATCAATGCATTCAACATGTTAACGAAATGACTGATTCGTTTTGAAAGTAAAAATTAGCAGGGGCAGAGCAAGATGGCTGAATAGGAACAGCTCCAGTCTCCAGCTCCCAGTGCGAGAGACACAGAAGACAGGTGATTTTTGCATTTTCAACTGAGGTACTGGGTTCATCTCACTAGGGCATGCTGGACAATCAGTGCTGGTCAGCTGCTGAAGCCTGAGCAGCGAGAGCTGAAGCAGGGTGAGGCATTGCCTCACCTGGGAAGCCCAAGGGGGAAGGAAATCCCTGCTCCTAGCCAGGGGAACTGAGACACACAAGAACTGGAAAATTGGGTAACTCCCACCCCAATACTGTGCTTTAACAAGGGTCTTAGCAAAAGGGCACATCAGGAGATTATATCCCACAGCTGGCCGGGAGGGTCCAATGCCTCCAGAGCCTCCCTCATTGCTAGCAGAGCAGTCTGCAATCTAACGGCAAGGCAGCAGTGAGACTGAGCGAGAGGTGCCCACCATTGCTGAGGCTTAAGTAAGTAAACAAAGCTGCAGGGAAGCTCAAACTGGGTGGAGCCCACCGCAGCTCAAGGAGGCCTGCCTGTTGCTGTAGACTCCACCTCTGGGTGGAGTCTGACAGCTGTCTGACAGCTTTGAAGAGAGCAGTGGATCTCCCAGCATGGAGGTTGAGATCTGAGAATGGACAGACTGCCTCCTCAAGACAGACTAACTCCTCAAGTTAGGCCTCCTGAGTAGCCTAACTGGGAGACATCCCTCACTAGGTGCAGACCAACACCTCACACCTCACATGGTGGGGTATACCCCTGAGACGAAGCGTCCAGAGCAAGAATCAGACAGGAACACTCGCTGTTCAGCAATATTTTATCTTCTGCAGCCTCTGCTGCTGATACCCAGGCAAACAGGGTCTGGAGCAGACCTCAGACAATCTCCAACAGACCTACAGTTGTGGGTCCTGATGTTAGAAGGAAAACTAACAAACAGGAAGGACACCCACACCAAAATCCCATTAGTACGTCACCATCATCAAAGACCGGAGGCAGATAAAACCACAAAGATGGGGAAAAAACAGGGCAGAAAAGCTGGAAATTCAAAAAATAAGAGCGCATTGCCCCCTGCAAAGGAACACACTTCATCGCCAGCAACGGATCAAAGCTGGATGTAGAATGACGTTGATGAGATGAGAGAAGAAGGCTTCAGTCCATCAAACTTCTCAGAGCTAAAGGAGGAATTACATACCAAGCACAAAGAAACTAAAAATCTTGAAAAAAGAGTGCAAGAATTGATAACTAGAATAATTAATGCAGAGAAGGCCATAAACGAACTGACAGAGATGAAAACCATGACACGAGAAATACATGACAAATGTACAAGCTTCAGTAACTGACTCGATCAACTGGAAGAAAGAGTATCAGCGATTGAGGATCAAATGAATGAAAGGAAGCGAGAAGACAAATCTAAAGAAAAAAGAAGAAAAAGAAATGAACAAAGCCTGCAAGAAGTATGGGATTATGTAAAAAACCAAATCTACTTCTGATTGGGGTGCCTGAAAGTGAGGGGGAAAATGGAACCAACTTGGAAAACACTCTGCAGGATATCATCCAGGAGAACTTCCCCAACCTAGTAGGGCAGGTCAACATTCAAATCCAGGAAATACAGAGAACGCCACAAAGATACTCCTCGAGAAGAGAGCAACCCCAAGACAACAATTGCCAGATTCACCAAAGTTGAAATAGAAGGAAAAATCTTAAGGCAGCCAGAGAAAAGGTCAGGTTACCCCTAGCCCCGGAAGCCATCCGAACTAACAGCAGATCTCGGCGAAACTCTACAAGCCAGAGAGTGGGGCCAATATTCAACATTCTTAAAAGAAAAATTTTCAAATACCCAAATTTTATATCCAGTCAAATATACACACATTTGGATTCACAAAGTTGAAATGAAGGAAAAAATCTTAAGAGACGGCTTCAGAGAAGGGTGGGTTACCCACAAAAAGGCCATCAGACTCTGGCGAACTCTGGTGAAACTCACCAAACCATAGAAGAGAGTGGGGACGGCTAAACATTGCGTACTAAAAGAAATTTTTAAACCAAATTTCTTATCAGTCGAAACTAGGTTTCCCATAAGTGAAGTGAAATAAAATCCTTTACAGATAAGCGATGCTTAGAGATTTTATCTGCATTTCCTGCCAAGGAGACACACAGGAGGCACTCTTAATGGGAAGGAACAGCGGTGCCTTCATTGCAGCAATAAAATCTTAAAGATTATCAAGGCTGGAAGTACGCCAACCTTGCGAGCAAAATAACTAGTTGTGTAATGGCAGGATCAAGTTCACACATAATAGTGGCAACTAAGGCACTTATTGGATACGAGGTATCAATTTAAGGCACAGACGTGGCTGGATAAAGAGTCAAGACCCATCAGTTTGCTGTATTCCAGGGAAACCCATCACCTGCAGAGAGACATACATAGGCTCAAAATAAAGGGATGGAGAAGATCTACCAAACAAATGGAGGGCAAAAAAAAGGCGGGGTTGCAATCCTGGTCCTCTGATAAAAACAGGCTTTAGCTTGTCAGATCTAAAAGAGACAAAGAAAGGCCACTGCATGAGTAAAGGGGTCATTTAACAGGAAGAGCTAACTATCTAAATACATATGTTTAATAGAACACCACATTTGTGGTGTAGAGACTTACAAAGAGATTGAGACTTATACAATAATAATAGGAACTGGCATCACTGTAACATTAGACAGGTCGAGATAGAGACCAACAAGGATATCCAGGAATTGAACTCCAGCTCTGCAGTGATCTGTGGGCATCTCTAGAACTCTCCACCCCAAATCAGCAGACCATTCTTCTCAGCACCACCACATCACACTTGTTGGTGGCCTGGTGGTGGCTTGCTCCTCAGCAAATGTACAAGAACAGAAATTATAACAAACTGCCACCTCAGACCACAGTGCCAATCAACTAGAACTCAGGACCTTCTAAGAAACTCAATCAAAGAGAACTCTCAACACAAAACTGAATAACCTGCTCCTGGTCACTGGGTACATAATGAAATGAAGGCAGAAATAAGACTGAGCCAGAAATGAGAACAAAAAGATACAGCTTTTAGAATCATAAGGACATTTAGAAAGTGTGGGGTTTTTATAGCACTAAATGCTAAGAGAAAGCTGGAAAGTCCGGTGACATCTAACATACAATTCAGGAACTAGAGAAACAGGCAGCCTGGCGAAAGATCAGGAGGCTGGGAAATAGCTGGGATCAGAGCAAATTTAGGGAGATGAGAACCACAAAACCTCCAAAAATCAATGTCCAGATCCAGGAGCTGGTTTTTTGAAAAGGATCGTAAATTGACAGACATGAGACTAATAAAGAAGAAAAAGAGAGAGAGAAAGAATCAAATAGGCATAATAAAAATGATAAAGGGGATATCTTCGACCCATAAATACAAACTACCATCAGAAGGGAACACTATAAAGCACCTCTACACAGGCAAACCAGAAAATCGAAAGAAATGGATAATTTCCTGGACACCACACTCTCTAGGGCTGAAGCCAGGAAGAAGCTACAGGTCCCTGAATAGACCAATATGGCGGGCATCTAGAATTGAGGCGAAATAGTGTGGCTGCAAACCAAAAAAAGGCCAGGACCAGATGGATTCCACAGCGTTCTACCAGAGGTACAAAGAGGTTGCTGGTACCATTCATGTGAAACGTTCCAATCAATAGAAAAAGAGGAGTGCTCACAACCATTTTATAGAATTGTCATCTGGTACCAGAAGCTGGCGAGACACAACAAAGAGGTGCGGTAGTATCCCGCGGTGACGTGTTTGTCTGTAAAATGCCGACGAGCTAGATCAGCAGCACATCAAAAAGCTTATCCGCAGATGGTGAGCGCCATGCGGGATGCAAAGGCTGGTTCAACATATGCAAATCAATGCGTGTCCAGCATACTCGGCAAGGCAAAGACAGGGCCATGATTTATCTCGGCCGTCACGAGAAAAGGCTTTTGACAAAATTCAACAGCCCTTCGCTGGCGTTCCAGCAGGTATTGATGGGGCATCTCAAGATATGCGAGCTGTGCAACCAAACCACGCAGCCAATATCATAGATGGGCAAGAAGCACGGGCGTCCCAGCGGCTGGCACAAGACTGAGATGCCCTCCTTTCCCTCCTATTCAGCACGTGTTGAGTTCTAGCTAGGGAGCAATCAGGCAGAGAAATCAAAGGGTATTCAGTTTTAGGAAAATAGTGGGTAGCCTGTTTGTAGATGACATGATCATATTTAGAAAAGCCCATTGTCTCAGCCCTTGCCCGTCTCATAAGCTGATAAAACTTCAGCAGATATAGGATACAAAATTAATGTGCAAAATCCTGGCATTCTTATGCATAAGTATGGTCGACTTGAGAGAATTGAAATAGAGATGAACTTCATTCACGGTACTTCAAAGAAAGAATCAAATACCTAAGTCCAGCACGAAGTTATGTAAAGGACCTCTTTAAGGAGGAGCTTCTGACATGGTGCGTAAAGAGGACACAAACAGTGGAAGAACATACCATGCTCATGGATGGGAGCTCAACATGGTGAAAATGGCCACTTCACTGCTTTAAGGTAATTTATAGATTCAATGCCATCTATAATCAATCTACCAATGAGTTTCTTCTCAGAATTGGAAAAAACTGCTTTAAAGTTCATATGGAATGAAAAAAGAGCCCGCATTGCCAAGACAATCCTAAGCAAAAAGAACAAAGCTGGAGGCATCACGCTATCTGACTTCAAACTATACTACAAGGCTATGGTAACCAAAACAGCATGGTACTGGTACCAAAACAGAGATATAGACCAATGGAACAGAACAGAGTCCTCAGAAGTAATACCACACATCTACAGCCATCTGATCTTTGACAAACCTGACAAAACCAAGAAATGGGGAAAGGATTCCTATTTAATAAATGGTGCTGGGAGAATTGGCTAGCCATAAAGTGAGAAAGCTGAAACTGGATCTTCTTACTCCTTATATAGTAACTCAAGATGGATTAGAGACTTAGAATTTTAGACCTAATACCATAAAAACCCTAGAAGAAAACCTAGGTAAGCCACCATTAAGGACACTAGGCATGGGAAAGGACTTCATGTCTGAAACACCAAAAGCAATGGCAACAAAAAGCCAAAATTGACAAATAGGATTAATTAAACTAAGAGCTTCTGCTGTAGAAACTACCATCAGAGTGAACAGGCAACTTACAGAATGGGAGAAAATTTTTGCAAATCTACTCATGGGACAAAGGCCTAATATCCAGAACCTACAAAAGAGCTCAAACAAATTTACAGAAAAAAACAAACAGCCCCATCAAAAAATTGGGCAAAAGGATATAGGAACAGAACTCAAAGAGACATCCATACAGCCAACAGACACATGAAAAATGCTCATCATCACTGGCCATCAGAGAAATGCAAATCAAAACCACAATGAGATGCTGGCATCTCACCAGTTAGAATGGCAATCATTAAAGGTCCAGGAAACAACAAAAGGTTGCTGGAGAGGATGTGGAGAAATCTGAACACTTTACACTGTTGGTGGGATTGTAAACTAGTTTAACCATTGTGGGAGAAACAGTATGGCGATTCCTCAGGATCTAGAACTAGAGTACCATATGACCCAAACGCCCATTACTGGGTATATACCCAAGGATTATAAATTATGCTATAAAAACACATGCCCTACGTATATTTATTAGGCACTATTCACAATAGCAAAGACTTGGGATGTTAAATGTCCATCAGTGACAGACTGGATTAAGAAAATGTGGCACATGGACACCATGGAATACTATGCAGTCATAAAAAGGATGAGTTTGTGTGTCCTTTGTAGGGACATGGATGCAGCTGAAACCATCATTCTCAGCAAACTATAGCAAAGAACAGAAAACCAAACACCACATGTTCTCACTCACTTAGAACAGGAACTGAACAATATCACTTGGACTTGGGAAGGGGAACATCACACACGGGGCCTATCATGGGGAGGGGGAGGGGAGGGGCAGGGATTGCATTGGGGTGCCTGATGTAAATGACGAGTTGATGGTGCTGGCCGAGTTGATGGGTGCAGCACACCAACATGGGACATGTATACATATTAACAAGCCTGCGTTATGCACATGTACCCTAGAACCTAAAGAAATATTACTATAATAATAATAATAATAAAAGAAGGGCATTTTCAAATAAATAACCTTAATGTGGACATTATAAAGAATCTCACCATTTTCATTAATTTCTAATAAAATTAACAACTTTTTGAACTCTAAAAAGAAGAAGAAAGTAAAATTAGTAAAAGTTGGCCCAAGTAGGTAGAAAACCTATCATATAAGAAATAAATAGTCAAGGATCTATCCTTTTTAAAAAACACAATAGTCCTAGGTCGTCTTATAGGAAATTTTTAATAGATCTTTATAAAATCAGTTATTGACATATATTTAAAACAACTTATCGGCGAGGCAGTGGCTCCAAGCCTGTAATCCCAGCACTTTGGGAGGCGAGGCCAGGCCCGGATCGAGGTCAGGAGATCCGAGACCATCCTGGCTAACACGGTGAAACCCGTCTCTACTAAAGAATGCAAAAAACTAGCGGGCGAGGTGGGCGCCTGTAGTCCCAGCTACTGGGAGGCTGAGGAGCAGGAGAATGGCCTAAACCGGAGGCCGAGGCTACGGTGAGCTGAGATCCGGCACAGCACTCCAGCCTGAAGCGACAGAGCAAGACTCCGTCTCAAAAAAAAAAAACAACTTATCATATTAAAAGTAAAGTAGCCCAAATCATTATACAATGTAGCATAACTATTGCATCAAAATTAGAGGAAGATAACTATCCCACTGCAAAAGACAACCATTGTCCGTGCTTGCTGTGAACATACTGCAAAAATTACTATGTAGAATACTTGAAGATTAAATCCAGCAATTGTATATATACAATTTTATAGAGTATGCCAATAAAAGGAACTGAAGGAGAAAATATCTAAATACCTGATCATTTTAACAAATGTTAAAAATAGATAAAGTGATGAGCCATATTAACCAATTCTGATTTCTCAATTTTAAAAAACTGAGGTGAATACTAAAAGAAATATCTTTAACATCAAAAATTAGCTACAATAAACTCATAGTAAATATTATCCTCTATGATGAAAGATAAAAAGCAATTCCAAAAAGCTTGGGAAAATGCAGACTGTTCATTCTCACCTCTTTTATTCAAGAGTGTAAAGATAGTCCTAGCCCTTATAAAAATACACTATTGGAAAGGAAAAGACAAGATGTCCTCATTTTTGAATAATTTCATTACCTATTTTGAAAATGCAACAAATGAAAACTTGTGTCTAGCATAATAGCTGGAGACAGAGCACAGCACTTCAACATTTTCTTAAACTTGGACAATAACTTACTAGAAAATTTAATAAATAAAGTGCATTTAGCCAGTAATTGCAAGAAATATGTGGAACAACGTATAAAATCTGACTAAAAGTCACTTTAAAAAATACATGGGTAAATGCAAAGACAGTATTTTTTGATAGAAAGAATTAGTTTTATAAAATGTCAATTCTCAAATTATACAACTATATACAAAAATATACTATCAAGTTATAAATTTTAAAATATATGATCTCACATGGATGCAGCTGGAATCCATCATTCTTAGCAAACTATCACAAGAACAGAAAACCAAACACCGCATGTTCTCACTCATAGGTGGGAATTGAACAATGAGATCACTTGGACTCAGGAAGGGGAACATCACACACTGGGGCCTATCAGGGGGAGGGGGGAGGGGGGAGGGATTGCATTGGGAGTTATACCTGATGTAAATGATGAGTTGATGGGTGCAGCACACCAACATGGCACATGTATACATATGTAACAAACCCGCACGGTATGCACATGTACCCTACAACTTACAGTATAATAATAATAAATAAATTTAAAAAAAATAATAAATAAATAAATAAATAAATAAATAAAATATATGATCTCTGCCAAAATTTTTAACAAGAAAAAATAAATCAATGCAACATAATAGAGAGTCTACAAACAAATCTGTATCATGGGTTGGACTTTGGAGGCAGAGTTGTTGTTCAAGAATCCCTGAGCCCTGATTCTGCTTTTCCCCATGATACCCATTCCAAGGAATACTAGACAGCTGTTGAAAGGAATCAGATATATCTGTTTACATGTATTCACAACAGACATTCCACGAAAGACATATTGCTAAGTAAAAACTCAAGTTACATAACAATGGATTCTAACATGTTGTCATTTGGATGTTAAGTGCGTATGATGTATATACACTTTCAAATACAAATACATGCACTCATATGCATGCAAGTGTACAGGCAAAAGACAGATATCACAAGGCAAACCAATAGAAGTGTTCACCATTGGGAAGGGCAGGAAAATGAAAGATAACTCTTACCTTATATCTAATACAATTTTTACAGTGTTAAAATATTGTAGAATTAAATGGACTGATTTTAAAAATAGTATTTCTTAAAATAAATTATTCGTTTTTGAGGCCTCCTTTACAGAAATTCAAGAAAATCTAATGTAAAGCTCTATCAGCAAAAAGCACTAAATCACCAATGCTTCTGTCCTCATTGCCTGTTCCCTCAAGATTTGGCAAGTCTGAACTGGTTGGAAAAGTTATACCACTTCTGATTATAAATGATTAAAATTCACTTTCCATCCTTTACCTGGCTTTGTTTTGGGATAATTTCTGAGATTTGCAGCCCTTCAGACTTCCCGTTTCTGTTACTTCTTGAACATTTGATTCTTTCATAGACAGGATCTTGGAGTACGATCATCATTAAGAAATGACTTGTTCTTTTGACCTACTTAAAGTGATTAAAGTGTGTCCCTTACTGAGTGTCATTATTTTGGAGTATTTTTCTTGGACATTTAGCCACAAATTTTGCTCTTCTAGGAGCTAAATTTCAAATGTGGTGTGTTTTCCAAGTAGCCCAATCAAATGACTTTGGATGAAATTCAAGAGTAGAAATTAAGAACAGCACATAATTCTACAACAGCTCTTAATTTTTATATAGTCACATGTCTTTATATTTTGTATTTTCTTTGTTATGGTTTTGGTAGAGAAGGTTTCCCCTGTCTCTAGATAATACATAAACTCTCACAGATTTTCCTCCACATTTTTATTCTGCTTTTCATGTTTTACTTGCTAATCTATCTGGAGTTTATATTTGTGTGTACCATAAAATGAGGATTTAATTTAATTGTTTTCCACATGGCTAGCCAATTATGAAATGACATCATTTAGTAGATAAGTACTTATTTCCTACTGAAATGAAATATCAGCTTATAATACATTAACTTTCTATACCCAATGTAAAATATTTTTGCTGCATGTACTTCACTCCTATTTATTTTTCTCTCTCTCAAAATACTAGTATTTTGTTGATCATAGAGTTTTTTTAGCATGTTAGGGATATCTAGAAAAACAAGCAAATATTTAAGCAAATATTTTTTCTATATTTTCTCTACCAGATATTGCTTGATTTGGTTTATATTCTTCAGTGATTAAACCCAAAGCATTTCACATATGGAAAAGTCAATAACTAAACTGATTTTTTACAAACCAATGACAACTATGAGATTAATTTCAAAAAAACTAGAATCCCCAAACCTGGCATCTGACAATATCTGATATGCAAGGACCTGTCACTGTCCTTACACCTTGGACTCTGTTCTGTGTTTATTCAATGATCCTTCCATTTATAAGAACGAAGATTGTAGTATAGTACGAGTCCTAAAGCTCTTAATCAACAGTTCTGATTTACATAAACAATCTCTGCAAGCATCATGCTGTCACAAACTGAGTACATACAGGAAAGATGGTCAGAAAAAGAAAAGCCACTCAGAATGAGACCTTGGGTCTAACACACATAAAAAGTATCACTGAGACTAAATCCATAAATGGGTCCATGTAAAACTGAAACTGATATATTGTTTGCCCAAGCATCATATTTCCTAAAACAGTTCCCCTGAAGAAACCCAGGACGCAGAAAGACTCCCATGCTCTCCTGTAGCAATGTATTCCAGATGCAAATGAGTAACAAACTCAAGAAGTAGGCCTTGCCTGGGAAAGCTGGAAAGATTGCCGGTAAGACTGTTGGGGGAAGTTTCCCCAATTTTGTAATTCAGAAAATTGAGAATCATCATTGAGATAATTAAATGCTACTTTGTTTAATCTGTAGAACAGTGTGTATCACACATTTTGTCATAAATGGCCATAAACCAATTTGGTAATACTGGCTCAATCTTTCATAAATTAGGCCTGCAATGTTTCTAAGGAAGAAATTTTTTATGATGATGCTCAAATTTAATTCTTCTTCATCTTGAAATTTACACCCAACTGTTCAGGACAATATGAGGTACACCACGTAGAAATAAGAAAGGATTCAAAAGCTTACCTACTTCTTCCTGAGTGGTGTATAATTTTTTAAACTAGAAGTATCTAATATGTGTGCATATATGCTCACATATGTACATACACGTTAGTAACCTACTTTGTTCTGGAATGGAGTGATGGCATTACACAAAGTTATGTAAAACACAGCAAGATAGCATAAATTGAAAATCAGTGAGAAAGAAAAAAGAAAAAAATGGAAATGGAGCAAATGTAAAAATTGGTGTCACAAATTCCAATGCACTTAGTACCGGTGAACGACAAATATAGATCTAATATTTCTAGTAAACAATGCAGTGGCCTCATATCTGTAGTACTTTTATATTGATTATCTCCCTATTATACTGCTTGCAATGCAGGTGATATAGTCCACTACTCAAATATATATTCTAACTTACAGGTCATCTTGCAGTATGAAGCATTAAGCCTCACAGATTATAATGTGTATACACAAAAGCATAAGAATTTATTGAATGCCTGCTATATTCCAGGCACTTTTTATCTAAATCATTTATTACTAACAAGCCATTAAGCTGCTTATCGATAGCCTTATTTGGTGTACAAGAAAACTAAAGATCAGAGAAATAAAAGAACTGACCCAAGATTGCACAGCTAGGAAGAGCCAGCACTGGGGCACATATCCCAACCTTTGAGCCTAATGTCAGTATTGCTATTGCTATATGTCAGTCCCTAAATAGCCAATGGCTTGTTTCAGACTTGATATCACCATGAGGTACTAGCAATCCAAAATTTAAGCTCCAAAAGAACTATAAAATAAATATAAACTTCCTTATGGTTGTTTTTATTACTTATATACACTGGATTATCCATTCTAAGTTTATTTTACACTTGAGATTTAACTTTTTAATAATTTTAGGTTTAGTAAACATTTCCATAATAGTAATGATAGAGTGACACCAGCAAGACAGCAAAATAGGAAGCCCTAGACCCTTCTTTCCCCCAACAAACACACCAATTTGACAACGGTTGATGGGGAATTCCCATTTGGGTACCCCTCTCTCTCACAAGAGAGACAGCTGTTCTCCTTTCTCTTTCTTTTGCTTATTAAACCTCCACTCCTAAACTCAAAATAAAAAAAAGAGTTGATGGACAAATTCTAAAACCTAGAAACCAGTTGAGAGGTTCCTGTGCCACAGGTGGGCATGAAATTACTCACATCAAAGCTGGGAGAAAAATTTGAGACCTCCAGGATGGTGCCATATGATCAGATAAAACTCAGCTCCCCGCTTCTTCCCAGGGAGGGAAAGAGGTGAACATGTTCAATGCCCCAACTTTTCTAGAGGTTAGCCTGAGGAGTAATTTCTGTCTAGCATGTCTTGGAATGCTGACAATACCTGTCTTCTTATAGCCACGTAGGCCCAGTGAAAACCGAAAGACCGAAATACCGATTTGGGCTGGCAGTTGCCATAGTGCATAGCCCCCTCCACTGGATCAGCACAGGGTGAGATAACAAAAGTCTTCAGATCACAGTTCCTCCCTCGGGACTACCCAGAGGATTGTTTTCTATCTAGCCTGTCATGGAGGTGAGATCTGACTTAATCGGGCCTTGTATAGGTAGTGAGAACAAAGACAACAGTGTGGGTTGGCATCGCCACAGACCCATACCTTTTCCTCTGGTTCAACACCATGAGCAGATGAAAAACCTCAGCTCTCAACTTCACCTTTGCAGGGGAAAGAGGTAGATTACATGTCCAATGCCCCAACTTTTCTGGGGATGACCCAGAGGACAGTTATCTGTCTAGCCTGTCTTGGAATACTGACAAGATCCAGAAAAATCTAGCCACCTGGAGTCACTGAAAACAGAGATGGCAGTGCAGGCTGATATGTCACCATAGCTAGGCCTTCAGCCTGGCTCAGCACAGAAGGAATGGACAAAAAGCCCCATCTCTCAGTCTCTCCCTGGGGAAGAAGAAGAAAAAAGGTGGATTATGCATCAAATGCCCCAACTTTTCAGTGTTATCCAGAGGACTGGCTTCTGTTTATGACCCAGGTTATGCTGAGTCTTAGAGCATGCATAAGACCCAGCATAATCTAGCCACCTGGAGGTCAGCAAGAGCAGAGACATTGGTTTCATTTAGCACACAACTAATCACCACCTTCCTTCACCCCCTGCCCCGTCCCGCACCCAGATCCACACTGTATGAATAGGTGGAAAACCCAGGTCTCAGCTTCTCTTTGTGGAAGGGAGGGGTTGCGTGACAGAGCATCCATGAGCCAACTTTTGGGGAAGCTTCCTAAGGAATGGGTTTCAGTCTTGTTTGTCTTGGAGCACTGACAGGACACAGTGTATTACAACTGCCTAGGGGGTCTCTAAGAACAAAGAAAGCATGTTGAACCAGTACAAAGGTTGGAGAGTTCTCCAGGATCTCTGGCTGGGCTGATCTTCCAGTACATGAGGCCGGTCTGTGAAGACTGGAAGAGATGACTGTTTTGCCTAATGCACAGACAACAATGCAGAGAGTCAAGGAAAATGAAAAAGAAAAATAGGGAAATACATTCTAAACAACAACAACAACAAAAAAAAAAGATAAATCTCCAGAAACCAACTCTAATGAAACAAAGTTATTTTATTTGCCTGAAAGAGAATTTAAAACAGCCATCATTTGCCATGTTCACTGAGATCAGAAGAACAAAGCAAGAATTTCAACAAAGAGATTGGAAATATTTTAGAGTACCAAATACAAATCAAGGAAATGAAGAATACAATAATTGAATTAAAAAATGTGCTACAGGGATTCAACAGCAGGCTAACAAGCAGAAGAAATGATTACCAAACTCAAAGAAAGGTCCTTGGAAATTATTCAGGCTGAGGAAAAATAAAAATTAAAAATAAAGAAAGCTTAAGGGATGTATGGGACACTATACAAAAGACTAACATATGCATTAGGGGAGTTCAAGGATGAGAGAAGAAAAATACCAGAAAGCATAATCAAAGAACTAATGGTCAAAAACTTCCCAAAGCTGGGGAAGGACATGAACATCAGATCCAGTAAGCTTAAAAAGCCCCAAAAAGATAAACCCAAAAACATCTACAAAAAGATACATTATTGTTCAATTGTCAAAAGTCAAATACAAAGAGAATTTTGAGGGTCAGGCACGGTGGCTCATACTTGTAATCCCAGCATTTTGGGAGGCCAACATGGGTGGATCACCTAAGGTCAGAAGTTCAAGACCAACATGGTGAAACCCTGTCTCTACTAAAAATACAAAATTAGCCAGGTATGGTGGTGTGTGCCTCTAATCCCAGCTACTCTGGAGGCTGAGGTAGAAGAATCACTTGAATCCAGGATGTGGAGATTGCAGTGAGCCGAGATCACACCACTGCACTACAGGCTAGGAGACAGAGCAAGACTTCATCTCAAAAAAAAATAAAAGAGAGAATTTTGAAAGCAGCAAGAGGAAAACCACCTGTCACATATAAGGGAGCCTCCTAAGACTATGAGTTGATTTTTCAGAAGAAATCTTCCAGGTCAGAAGGGAGTGGAATGATATATTGAAAGTGTTGAAAGCAACAAACAAACAAATACGAATACTATATGCAGCAAAACTATCCTTCAAAAACAAAACAGAGATAAAGTTATTTCACACAAAAGCTGAGGGAGTCCATCACCACTAAATCTGCCTTACAAGTAATGCTATAAGAAGTTATTCAAGTTGAAATGAAAGAATGCTGAACAGCAACACAATCGTGTTTAAAAAGTATAAAAACCATTGGTTAAGGCAAATACAGAGACAAATACAGAACACTGTATTATTGTAGTAGTGGGGACACAATCACTTTAAATTCCAGTTTAAAAGTCAAAAGCAATGACAATTAAAATTATCAAAAGCAACTACAACTAAAAATATGTACTAACAGATGCATAATATTACTGGATATAAGTTATGACATCAAAACATAAAGTGGGAGGGGAATATTAAAAGTGTAGAGTTTTTGTATGTGTTTGAAATTATTATCAGCTTAAAGTAGACTATTATAACTATAAAATATTTCTTGTGAGTCCCATGGTACCATAAAGAAAATATCTATAAAAGTTACATTGAAGAGAAAAAGGAATCAAAGCATATCTATACAAAAAAAACAAGATACAAAGGAACCTTGCAAGAGGAAAAAAAAAGGACCAAAGAACTACAAGATAAATAGAACATAGTTAACAAAATGGCAACTGTAAATACTTCTCTATCAATAATTACTTTAAATGTAAATAGATTGAAATACCCAATCAAAAAACATAAACCACCTGAATGGATTTTTTAAAAAAGATCTATTATAACTATATGTCCTCTACAAGAAACTCACTTTAGATTTAAGAGCAAACACAGGCTGAAAGTGAAAGGATGGAAAAAGTATTCCATGCTAATGGCAAGAAAGAGAGCAGAGGTGGCTACACTTGAGCAAAATAGACTCTGAGTTAAAAAAAAAAAAAAAAAGTCACAAGACACCAAAAAAAGGCACTGTATAATGATAAAAATTTGAATTCACCAGGAAGATTTAACAATTATAAATATATATGCACCCAACACAAGAACACTTAAATATGTAAAGCAAACATTAACAGATCTGAAGTGAGAAACAGACAGGAATAAAATAATAATAGAAGACTTTAATACCCCCACTTTCAATAAAAGACAGAACATCCAGGCAGAAAATTAACAAGGAAATATTAAACTTAACAATGTCGTAGACTAAATTGATGTAACAGACACATACAGAACATTCCACCCAATGGGAGCGGAATACAGATTCTTCTCAAGCACACAAGAAATCTTGAGGAGAGATCACATGCTAGGGCCCAAAACAAGTCTTTAAAAATTTAAGATTGTAATCATACCAAGCATCTTTTCCAACCACAATGGAATGAAACTAGAAACCAATAACAGAAGGAAAACTGGAAAATTCACAAATGTGTGGAAATTAAACAATATATTCTTAAACAACCATTGGGTCAAATAAAAAATCAAAAGAGAAATTAGAAAATATTTTGAGAAAATGAAAATGAAAACACAACATACCAATATTTATGGAATTCAGCAAAAGTAGTACCAAAAGGGAAATGTATAGTGATAAACGTCTATACTAAAAACAAAGAAAGATCTCAAATAAACAACCTAACTTTACACCTTAAGGAACTAGAAAAAGAACAAACTAAGTCCAAAGTAACCAGTAGTAAGGACATATTAAAGATTCGAGCAGAAATAGATAAAATAGAAAACTAATAGCAAAAAAATTAACACAACTGAGAGTTGGGTTTTTTAAAAGACCAAAAAATCAACAAACCTTTAGTTAGACTAAGAAAAAAAAAAAGAGAGAAGACTCAAATTTTTAAAAATCACAATTAAAGAAAATATATTACAACTGATGCAGCGGAAATAAAAAAAAGATCATAAGAGACTACTATAAATAATTTTACACCAACAAAATGAGTAACCTAGAAGAAATACATACGTTTTTAGAAATATGCAACCTACTAAGATTCAATCATGAAGAAATAGAAAGTCTGAATAGACCTAAAATTCGTAAGGAGATTGAATCAGTAATTAAAAACCTCCCAACAAAGAAAAGCCCAGGACCAAATGGCTTTATGAATTCTACCAAACATTTAAGGAAGAATTAACATCAATCCTCAAATTCTTCAAAAAAATTGAAGAGGAGGAAACACTTCCAAATTCATTTTATAAGATCAGCATTACCCTGATACCAGACAAAGATATCATGAGAAAAGAAAACTAAAGGCCAATATTCCTGATGAATATCGGACAAATATTAGTCTTGGCAATGACTTTATGAAAGTAACAATGAAAGCACAGACAACAAAGCAAAAATAGACAAGTGAGACTACATCAAACTAAAAGCTTCTGCACAGCAAAGGGAACAATCAACAGAGTGAAAAGATAGACTTAGGAATGAAAAAAAATTGCAAGCCCTATATCAAATGAATTAATTTCTAAAATATATATAGAACTCAATAGCCAAAAAAATGAATAATCTGATTTTAAAATGAGCTAAAGTCTTGAATAGACATTTCTCTAAATAAGCTATACAAATGGCCAACAGTTGTATAGAAAGATGCTCAGCATCACTGACCAGAAAAATACAAAGCAAAACCACAATAAGATATCACCTCACACCTGGTAAGAATGGCTATTATTTAAAAAACAAAAGACAAGTGCTGGTGAGAATGTGAAGAAATTGCAACCCTAATACCCTATTGCTGAGAGTGCAAAATAGTGAGCCACTATGAAAAAAGTATGAATATTTCTCAAAAAATTAAAAATAGAACTACCATATGATCCAGCAATCCCACTTTTGGGTATTTATCAAAAACATTGAAATTAGGATCTCAAATACATATATTAGTACTGCAATGTGCATTACTATTTATAATTGCCAAGATATGGAAATAACCTAAATGTCCAACAACAGATGAATGAAGAAAGAAAATGTAATATAAACATATAATGGAATATTACTGAGCCTTAAAAAAAAAGGAAATCATGCAACATGTGAAAACATCGATGAGCCTTGAGGACATTACAAGTCTAAGTGAAATAAGCCAATTACAGAAAGCCAAATACTGCATGATTTCACTTATATAAGGTATCTAAAATATTCATTCATAATCAGAGGGTAAAATGGTGGTTTTCAAGGGAGGAGGAAATGAGGAGTTGCTAATAAAAGAATATAAAGTATCAATTATGCAAGATAAACATGTTTTGATGGTCTGCTGTACACATTGTCCCTACAATTAACAATACTGTATTTTACACTTAAAAATTTGTCAAGAGGGTCTCATGTTAAGCATTCTTACCACAGCAAAAGAATATTGAAAAAGTAATAATAATGATAATAACAGTTTAGTCCCTTCAACTCTGATATTCCATGATTGTATGCTCCTAAATATTACATATCAGTTTACATGAATCACACTATTACTTTAAGATATGTTTTGTGTATTTCATATAAATATCTAATTTTCAGATGGAAAAAATTAAAAAGGGAGGTTCTTCTCTAATGTGTCTAGTCTCCTGATGTTCAGTTCCCTGACAATAAAGACGAATAAAAATTTCCAAAGTAAAGGTTTTATAATTGACATGCAAAATTACTGCAAAACGAAAACAAATGTTTTCTCCACCTCAGTAGCCAAAGCTATCCAACATATAACAAATAAACCATTTAACAAAATATTGCCAATATTTTGGCAAAATAACGAAAAAGAACTTAAGGAAAGTTTCGGTTTTGTTAATAGGTTTTTAAAAATCCATGGATAAAAAAGTTATTGAAATTAATCAAATGAGTAAAAAATTTAAATAAATATATTGAGGCAGAATAAATATCATATTGAAAATATAGTAGAGAATACTCTAAGTGAAAAGACAACGTAATACTATGCAAACTAGAAAGGCAAAACTCCTTATCGAGGTAAAAATAAGAAAAAAATATAATATCAAGGAATCTGTATTTCATATTGAAAAAAAGATTGTGGATCAATAAATTGTATCCTCCAATAATGTAAAATACGTAATTAATATTCTGCTGAAAATTAAACTAGAAGTTTCTGGTACCAGATTTAATCTAAATCCTCTCACATCCTAAGTAGTCCTCAAATCTCATTCCTTGTTGAGAAAAAAGAAAAATTAAGATAACACATTTCTTTTTGACAAATACATTTAAACACCCATTCTTCACCAAATAAGCACGACTATGTTTAGTCTGTCATTAACATTGACTCTGAGTGACTGAGTGAGGCAGTCACTCAGAAAAATCATCAAGGGCCCACACTAAAAGGAATTAGAGATTATCTTAATCTAAACTACTTATTGTTGCACTGAGAAAAACTGGAGCCAGAGGGTTTTTGTGCCATGTTACACAATTACCAAGTGGCAGAGCCCAGACCCTAAACTTAAACCCATGTATCTCGACTTTTGGTCTTCTTTCCACTATGACCTTCTGAGTTCCTGTTCGGTGGAAAGAGTTCCAGGAAGGCTAGAAATCATGAATGGTTGCCAACCTTGCGTTGATCATCAGGAATGAAGACCGTGATTCTAGAGAGAAGGTAGACATAGCACTACTCATAATTGTGCATGCTATGTTAGTTTTCTATTGCTGCTGCAAGACATTACCATAAGCTCAGGGGCTTAAACACATACACACACACACACACACACACACACACACACACACACACACACACACAATTTATCTTATACTTCTGCATGTTAGAAGCCCAGCACGGGTCTCATTGACTAAAAACCAAGGTGTTGCAGGGTTTCATTACATTCTGGAGGCTGTAGGGGGATGTCTGTTTCCTTGCCTTCTCTAGCTCCTAGACACTACCTGCATTCCTTGGCTGATGGTCCCCTTCCTCCATTTTAAATGCTCTCAATGTTTCATCTCTCTGACAATTCTTTGCCCACAGTCAGATCTCCTCTTATTTTGGCTATGCCATAGAACGGTTCTCTGCTTTTAAGGATTCCTGTGATTAGATTGAGCCCATGTGGATAATTCAAAATAATCTTTTCAATCTTAAGGTCCATGCCCTTAATCACATCTTCAAGATCTTTTTTGCAATGTAAGGTAACATACCGGGCATAAACATCTTTGGGAATCATTGCTCTGCCTACCATGCGGGCCCTTGGAACAATTATGCAGACAGAAACATTTTTTTTTTCAGCCTTCCTTACTTTCTTTCCTTCACCCATCCCCTTGCCTATTTCTCTATCCCCTAACTGTTTCCCTAGCCGCTAACCCCTGGAATCCTGGTAATTATTTTGGTAAAATTCGTTGGAAGGAAAGGAAAAATGAAAGGAAAGCGAAAGAAAGATGAAAGCAAAGGAGAGGAAAGGAAAGAGGAGAGGAGAGGAGAGAGGTAAGCAAACGGGAAAGGAAGGGAAGGGGAGGAGAGGGGAGGGGGAGTGGGGGAAGATGAACAAACTTGCTAATACTCCAAAAAGGAAACAATTTTAACTTTAAATTGAAATCTTGAGACTCTAGCATCTAGAGGCCAGTGTTTACTATCACTGATGAAATTTTAGGTATAAAAGCTGGCATTTCCTTCTATTTTAAGATTAAATAGCATATTCTCCTGTGTATATATATCGTGGTTTCTTTATTTACAATGTGTACATATTTCAAAACATGTTTTTGCCACAAATATATATAATTTTATTCATCAATTTTTAATGAATTTTTTTAAACCTGGGGATGGTTTGAGTGGATGGTGGGAAGAAGCACATGAGAACCCTCCAGCTTCCCTATAAGTATTCTTACATCCCACTCTATCTCCATAAGTCCATTTAGCCAGAGATGATCAAAGAATGTCTACATTCCCTTCCAACTTCTTGACCAGCAGGAAAATAATTTACTGTCTATTAGCCATTGAAGTCAGAATGGAAATTTTCAAATCCCAGAGAAAAGGTTCCCACTGTGGGTAATTAAAGCAGATAGGAACTTTCATTTCCTATTCAACCTGTCTTTCTTTTGACATGTCGGGGGAAAGGGACACTCTTAAGCTCTGTCACAGAATCATGTCTTTCAGATGCCATATTCAATATTGGCTGAGGCCCTTAGATCTTCAATCCAGAAGGTCCTACTCCTGGGTTTCCATCATTCTCTCATCTTTGCCTTCCTCTTTCTACTCTCTAAAACTCCCCAATATCAAAGAATTAAATCTTGCCAAAATGAACAGTTGAAATTTAACAAAATTGGTAAATATCAAGAATGTTAAAATTAAGGGAAATTTACAGATGATGTAAATCAAACCTCTTCCCACAGCCACATCCCATTTTACAGATAAACAAATTGTGACCCAGAAGTCTAAATTTCTCTGAGGAAGCCACTTTGTTGGCGAGAGTACCAGACCTTGAACCCAGATGGGACCAGGGTTCTTTGGAAAGCATGATGCTTTTATTCATCCTTCATTCCAATTCATTTGGATTTTATAATAATATCTTTATATTTGTCTCATTCACAGCTCTTTTGGCTACAAGAGACAGAAATTGCCCAAAGTCAAGTGGAAAGGATATGGGGGTCTCACAGATCCAAGGAACAGCAGGCACTGCCAGACATCATGGACACTAGGAGTGTAGACCTGAAAGCCCTCCTGCCCCTCACAGGGCTAGTGGTCCTTCACCTCTGATTCCCTCTAAAGTGCCCCCATATCTGCTTAACTTAGTCATACTTTAGTCAAGTATATAGTACAATAGGGTCACCAGCTCCAACACTCTATTGTGATTTCCTCAACCCCAACCATCTGCTTCTCTGTGTCTGTGTCTCTTATTATAAATTTTGGCAAAATGAAATCTGAGCAGATAATAAGCTATGTGTGGGCACAGTTCTTTGCTCTAGGAACACAAATCAGTCAGATGTTCAGTTTTGGTTCAATCAGTGGCCACATCTGAATAAAATCTTCCCCTGCTTGGTGAGTGATGGGTTGAGGTAATGGGGGAAAGATGGATGTTATATAATGTGGATATATGATGGATATTGACTTTTAGGCCTGGGATAATTTTTACTTAACTCATTTTTTCCCTTTAGATATGAAGAGTAAGTCTTCTTTAAAGATTAGTTTCATGTTTAACCAAAAATCAAATAATTATATACTACCAAAATAAACAATTAAAATAAACAAAATTGGTAAATTTCAAGAAGGTTAAAACTCAGGGGAATTCCCAGACAATGCAAATCAATCCTCTTCCCACAGCCTCATCCCATTTTGCAGATAAACAAACTGTGACCCAAAAGTTTAAAGTTCTCTCAGGAAGCCACTCTGTTAGCAAGCGTAGCGGACCTTGAACTCGAGTATGGAACCCAGCACTTGGATGCTAAAAGACTGGGTAGGGTTGATTCACCACAGCCTTGTAAGACCAGCCTGGGTCAGAAACTGGAAATTAGTGGATGGTCTGATCCTCAGGGCCAGTCAGAGACCTGAGGCTGCCCAGAGAAGATTAAACACTGAGTATCCCATCAAGCCACAAATAAGTAAATTTCTTTTGAACCTTTGTTCGGTCAAAGAGAATCATGTTTTTCTACTAATAAAAATGGTATGTTCTCTCCTCATGTTCAAAATAAGGGATTTGTTGTATGTATTTATTTCAAGTGTTTCTGAGCCAGTCGGTATCTCAGGGGGCATATAGAGGAGTTTAACTTTAGATAATAAAACAAACCAATCATCTTGGGAAATAATCTTATGTCGTATATTATTTGGCTTCAGAGTAGCCACTGACTATGCCTGACAACTTCAAAAAGGAGAAATTCTTTTGTCTCTTGATGAAGTGGCTTGGAATCGTCCCATGAAGCTTACATAAATTCCTAACAGGGATGGATAGGCATTGGTGAAAAGTGTTTAAACTTCTAACGGCACCATCTCTATCTGCTGGATCAAGACCACTGGTATTTCATCAATTTTATGTCACAACAGAAGCCTGAACTAACTGGTACCATGTTTTTAACTTATTTTAGTGGTTTTTAACACTTCTTAATCTCATTCTTGTTTAGATGTTGATGACTCGAGCCTATGAAATCTCTGCATGTCCTGGCTATAATCAGACCCTAATGCTTTCTTAAATATTATTTGATAAATAATACACATATTTTAAAAACACTTTTCATAAAGAGCTTTTCTATGAAAAAGAGGCTTGGAGTATCAATTCAAGAATATTATTAATTTTAAGAAGACAAAATGAATACTCTCCCCAAGAAATGCCTTGAGCTGTTTTTCTGCCTTGCGCAAATCTAAAAAGAATTCCTTAAGGATTCCAGACAACAGCCTAAGTTTAAGTTCTCAGTCTCATAAAACAACTATTTTAATTAAATACAGAGAATCTCCACCAACTTCAACCCTCAATTATTCAAAACTTTAAGAAAAAGGCATTAAAATTGCATTGATAAAGATGCTGAGAAACTCATGACCACGAATAGCAGAAAATGAATTTTCAGTGAAAGTGATGGTTGCTGTTGCTATTATAATAAATGAGGTCCTATAGCTAGGAAGTCCTGGGCACTTTCCTCATGATGTTTAAATTAATCCATAAAACTCTACACGTGCAGTTGGTTCCACACACACCCTGAAAAATGTGACTGCAAAGGCAATGTAAGCCCATATGTCTCTAATAGTAAAGAAGGCTCCCTCCAGAATCTTTTGCAATAGCTGGGAAATGCGCAGTTCAAGATTCATAATTTGAGATAAACGGAAATGTCATGTATGCCTCTCCACAAACCTCATTGCTCAAAAACCTCTCCCCATCTTATATCTTTTGAAAAGAAAAGAAAAAAGAAAGGAAAAGAAAGAACTAATCTATGCATAGTAATGACTCTCACAGGAGAATTTCCTCTCCTGGTTATAAGAACTCCTGTCACCTTTGTATATCACAACCACTGTTGCCGGTTAGGAATCTGATGAAGAAGTAAATGTAATCATAAGTATAAAAGTTACATGAAGTAATTTATGTCACTTTTGATTTTTAAATCTAAACTTCAAAAAAATTACTATAAATAGTTGCAGAGAAAATTATTTATATCTAAAGTAATATTAAGTAGTAAATGGAATATGCTGTTTTTTAATCAATGTATCCAAAAATTAGTTCAACTAGACAGAAAGAAAATCTTATTGAAAGGGAATTAATGTGGAATAAATTCAGCCTTCTTCCAACAAACACACATCAAAAGGTAGCACTCTACATCCTTCAGCAAAGCTATCATTCCATCAAGAATCAGAGATGCAAGCATTTTTCCAGAAAAATGAATTCCATTTCTGGTCTATTATTTTGAAAAGGGTCACAACTTAGATAATATATGACAATACAGGTACACCATTATCTGACAATCTACAAGCCACAACATCCTGGAAGAATAGTATCAGCCCTTCTGACATTTTTTAATTAACAAAAAAAATCTGTGTATATTTCTAAGTCATAACAATATACAGCAATAACTTCATAGGGATTATTTGAAGGTTTTAAAGGAATATCCGAATGATTAAGAGAGAAAGGCATCCTATAGCCCCAAATGGAAAGATTTATATTATTAAAGTGACAATTTCAGTTTGACTTATTTTTCCCTGTGAGTATTTAACAAACTGGAGGAGAAAATGTAATCCAGATCGCTAATATCTTAGCTCTCAGAAACTGAAAAAAGAATCTGTGATCTGATCTGTTTCCTACTTATTGCAAAAATTAGAGCCAAGGTGGAGGGTATCTCAGACGAGTACAGTTATTTACTGAGTTATTTTCTGAAAGTACATCCATTGACACGAGTATTTTTTTAAAGAAATATTCATAAAGTTTTACTTTCCAACATAAGAGCAGTTTTCAAAATTGTAAGCACCTTTATAATTATAAAGGAAAAAACACTAACAGTTTTTGAAGGTTTGTGTCAGGCACTGTGCAAAATGCTTCATATGCATATTTCACTTCATTATCACAACAATTTCATCAGGCAGATATTATTTATTTTCCATTTATGACTGACACATAATAATTACATATACTTATGGGGTACAATGTGATGTTATGATACAGATATAAATTGATCGAACAGGGTAATTAGCATATCTGTCACCTTAAACATTTGTCATTTCTTTGTGATGAGAGCATTCAAAAAGTTCCAGCTTTTTTGAAATATACATTATCATTACTTCTAGTCATTTTAATATGCAATAGAGTGCCATAACTTATTCCTCCTATTTAACTGTGGCTTTGTACTCATTGAGCAATCGCTTGTCATCCCCCCATCTTTCCTACCCTCTCTATCTTCGGGTAACCACTATTCTACTTTCTACTTCTATGAGAACAATCTTTTACATCCCACATATGAGTAAGATTATCTAGTATTTGTCTTTCTGTGCCTGGCTTATTTCACTTAACATAATGTCCTCCAGTTTCACCCATGTTATTGCAAATGAAAGGATTTCATTCATTTTCATGGCCAAACAGCATTGCATTATATATATGTACCACATTTTCTTTATCCATTCGTCCATGATGGGACATTTAGGTTAATTCCATATCTTGATTATTATTAATAGTGCAATAAACATGAGTCTGTTTTTAAATGTAAATTTTTAAAATAAGCATCACCCTTTCTGACATTTCCCTAGACCTCACCCAGATTATCCCACACAAAGAACTCCGTTGGACCCTTCCTCATCTCTTAATTCTTCTTTGGGGAGGTATTTATGAATGTAAGGGTCAAACATGGCACTAAGGTGCTTTAGATTAATACAGAGCCACAGATAAAGTGAATGCCAAAAACTTACAGAGCAGAATCTTGGGCGAAACGCTTTAACTAGCTTATATTCAATTAACTTTGCAGATACACAAAACTAAGTACCTAATAGAAATACACGTTTGACATTTCAGCTTTTTTGTTGCCCTCAGGGATTTTCTGATAAATTGATTTCAATCCAGGGAAGCTAAGCTAAAAAGTATTATGGTGTGGCATCAAAGAGATAAAACAGATTGAAGAGAGATTTGTTGTAATGATCCTTCTGTATCAGTCTAGGTCCTGGCAGGAAACAGATGGCATAGTCAAATAAAGAAAACATGAGGAGAGTTTAATAAAATTACTTTACAGAAGTGAGGGTAGGGCATAGGGACACTACAAGAGCTTCCAGGCTAGTATTTCTAGTTACCACTCCTAAGCCGGAAGAGGAAAAGGAAGGCAGTGGTTACTGAGAGAGCTGTGTGGAGAAAGCCATCTTATAAGAATTGTGACCCTCAGTTGAGGGATATAATCGGTCAGTTAAGAACCCACAAGGAGGGGACTGGGGGATCCTTCCCAACTTGGATCATCTATTAATGCCTCCCCATTGGCCAAACCCAAGCAAAGGAGGCTATTGATGTAATCCCAAAAGGTCACCCTGCTTGGGACAGAGTAGGGTTGAGAGTGAGAGAAAGTGACTCTGAAGAAACAAAGGTAAGAAACCCAGTACAGCATTTGTGTTACAATGCAATGGCTGGAGCAGGCCGGGCTGAGGATGGCTTAAAACTAACAAAGTATGCAGTATCTTTTGGCATAGTCCTTGGGACAGAAATATATCATTCAGATCACAAACTGGGCTGCACAAACATACCCTTGGCAGTGAAGTCAAAGGACAGGGATTCATTCACTGCTAGGGAATGTATTATTCCCAAGAACAAAAAGATCATTAATTTTGGATTTTGTTCTCCTAATCTATTTGTAGCAACAAACTAACTTCAAGCAGATACATCTGCAGGGTGAGCATAAATTTGTAATTCCATTTCCTCAGCTGTTTTTATTACAGCACCTGACAAAGAGAAGTTTAACTGGAAAGTGACAGAAAGCAGGGAAGATGAATGTCCTTAAGATTATTACAGGTCACACGCATATATTTTAAACATTACTCCTTTCCAGAAGGTCAACGGTGTTGCTGGTTACATGTAAGTGATAGTATTTTGATATTCTTTACTTGGGCCAATAATCATTTTATGCATCCAGGAAGAAGCATTTCTCTGTATATATCCCATTGATGATAAACTATCAGCCTTGTTTGAAGGGTCTGGAATTCCTTTCCTCTCACTAGAATATCTTGAGTAATCTCAACTGAAATCCAGGATTTGTGACTGAGAAATGATATGTCATTGTAAGATTTTGACATATGGCAAGTCCAGAATATTAACCTAAGACCAGGAGTGTCTTATATGGTAATGAAAGGTATGTCGGAATATCTTTTATATTATCTGCTTGCTAGGGTTTGCAACATTTCTTTATCTCTCTCCCCATCTCACTCTCTCTCTTTCCTCCCTCTTCCTCTGTCTCTCACTCTCTTTCTCTCATATATATGAGAGATATATAGATCTATATCTATCTATATGGTATATTAGTATTATATATAAATACTACATATAGCTATTTTTTCTCATATATATGAGAGATTTTATATATAGAGAGAGAGAAATATATGTGTATATATATAATCTTAACTCCTTTCTCACCATTTTTTAAATTAAAAAAATAAAATTTGGCCCCTTTTTTATAATAAAGAAACTAAATTCTCATCTAGGAATTTCAGAGAAAAGTTCACATTGTACCAAAAAAAAAAAAAGAAAGAAAAAGAAAAAGAAAAAAACTCTTCTTTCAAGAATCAGTTGCTTGATTTTACAAGAAAAAAAAAGATGGTCAGAGAAAATGAGAAATCTACACTATTGCAGACGTATCAAGCACCCCTCTCGATTGCTATGAGATTAGCTCCTGGTCTCTAGAACCCAGTTTGTGACAGAGATGTCAAAGGTAATGGAGAGCGTTAGGCCCAGGTTTTTTCACTGGCGAATTCTAATAAACATTTAGGGAAGAAATAATACTAATTCTACACGATCTCTTCCAGGAAATAAAAGAAGAGGGAACGCTTCCCAATTCATTTTATCAAGCCAGCAATGCCCTGATACTGAAATAGACAAAGGCATTTAAGAAAAATAAAACTACAGACCAAAACTGCAGACCTTCTAAACAGAAACCAAGTGTCAGCAAGCTACAGTCTGTGGGCTGACCACCTATAAATAAAGTTTTACTGGAACACAGCCGTATCCTTTTGCTTGCTATGACAGTCAAGCAGTTACAGATGAGATAGAAAACATGTGTTCTAAAGGCCCACAATGTTTACTATATGATCCTTTAAGGAGTTTGCCAACTCCAGACCATCAGTACAAAATTTCTCAACAAAATAGTAACAAGTTGAGTCTAAAATATATGAAAGCATAAAATACAACCTGACCAAGTCCACACAGGGGGAAGTGAGGCAGGGGTGTGTGTCAGAGCCGAAGGAAGGCAAGGAGGGCATCTATGCATGGGGACAAGGTCAGCAAAATCCTACACAGTGTTCAGGGCCCAAAGAGACAAACTGAATGTCTGTTTAGGGCTGCAGTGGCCTCCAGGGAGGCCTGGAGTGGGCTGCAGGTAAAACGACGAGGGTGATCATGTTCCAGGAGGCAACAGCAATGAGATAATGGTTACATACATGGGGGATTAAGAAAACAGGTAAATATACAGAGAATAATCTTCTTGCACCAGAAAGTAACAAAAAATAATTTTTAAAAATCCTAAAATCCTGAAAAAAAAGTCCTAAAAGAATTATTAGGAAAACATAACAGGCACCAGCTTGAAGAGCCTACCACTTACCAAATTGTGGACAATTTGATCATCAAAAGAAATAATGATATTAATGGAGTATAATCTATTAAATAAAAATAAGTCTTGATGAGTCCACACTAATATAAATAAACACATACATAAATAAGTAAGAAAAAGAGAAAGCTGGTATTTAAAGTCGAACACTAATGAGTGAGAAGCAATGCTGAATTATAAAAATTATCATTTGGTAACTGGATTCATTCATTTTCACACTGCTATAAAGATATATTAAGACTGGCTAATTTATAAACAAAAGAGGTTCCATTGACTTACCATTCCATATGGCTAGAGAGGCTTCAAGAAACTTACAATTATGGCAGAAGGCAAAGAGGAAGCAGGGCACATCTTACATGGCAGCAGGAGAGAGAGCAAGGAAATGCCACATTTTAAAACTATCGGCTCTTATGAGAACTCACTATCATAAAGAACAGCATGAGGGAAACCACTCCCATGATCCAATCAGGGTCCCTCCCTCAACAAGTAGGGATTACAATTTGAGATGAGATTTGGGTGGGGACACAGAGCCAAACCATATCATTCTTCACCTGGTCTCTCCCAAATTTCATGTCCTTTTCACATTTCAAAACCAGTCATGCCTTCCCAACAGTCCCCCAGTCTTAACTCATTTCATCATTCACTCAAAAGTCCAAGTCCAAACTTTCATCTGAGACAAGGCAAGTCTCTTCCACCTATGAGCCTGGAAAATCAAAGACAAGTTAGTTACTTCCAAGATACAATGGGGGTACAGGGATTGGGTAAATGTTCTCATTCCAAATGGGAGACATTGACCAAAACAAAGGGGTCACAGGCCCCATGCAAGTCCAAAACCTGGCTGGGCAGTCATTAAATGTTAAAGCTGCAAAATCTCCTTTGACTTCGTGTCTCACATCCAGGTCATGCTGATGAAAGAAGTGGGCTCCCTTGGCCATCTCTGCCTCTGTGGCACTGCAAGGTACAGCCCCCCCCCCCATGACTGCTTTCATGGGCTGACATTAAGTGTCTATGGCTTTTCCAGGTGTACAGTGCAAGCTGTTGATGGATTTACCTTTCTAGGGTCTGGAGGACAGTGACCCTTTTCTCACATATCCATTAGGCAGTGCCCCAGTGGGAACTCTGTGAGGGGGCTCCAACTCCACACTTTCCTTCTGCATTCCCCTAGCAGAAGTTTTCCATGAGGGTCCCCCACTCAGCAGCAGACTTCTCTGGACATCCAGGCATTTCCATACATCCTCAGAAATCTAGGCTGAGGTTTCCAAACCTCATCTCTTGTCTTCTGTGCACCTACAGGCCCAACACCCTGTGGAAGTTACCAAGGCTCAAGGCTTGCACCCTCTGAAGCAATGGTCAGAGCTGTACATGGTCCCTTTTAGCCGCAGCCAGAGCTGCAGCAGGTGGAACACGGGGCACCAAGTCCTGAGACTGCACAGAGCAGCAGGGTCCTGAGCCCACCCCACAAAACCATTTTTCCCTCCTAGGTCTCCAAGCCTGTGATGGGAGGGGCTGCTGCCAAGATTTCTGACATGTCCTGGAGACATTTTCTCCATTGTCTCGGCTATTAACATTCAACTCCTCTTTACATATGCGAATTTCTGGAGCCAGCTTGAAATTCTCCCAAGAAAATGGTTTGAAAATTTCCAAATGTTTATGTTCTGCTTCCCTTTTAAACATAAGTTCTAATTTCAAACCATCCCTTTGTGAACACATATGAATGAACACTTTCAGAAAAAGCCAGGTCACATCGTGAACACTTTGCTGCTTAGTATTTCTTCCGCCAGATATCCTAAATCATCTCTCTCAAGTTCAAAGTTTCACAGATCTCTAGGGCAGAGGCAAAATGCCACCCTTCTCTTTGCTAAAGCATAGCAAGAATGAACTTTGCTCCAGTTCCCAAGAAGTTCTTCATCTCCATTTGATACCTCAGCCTGGACTTCATTGTCCATATCACTATCAACATTTTGGTCAAAACCATTCAATAAGTCTCTAGGGAGTTCCATGCTCTCCCATATCTTCCTGTCTTCTTCTGAGCCCTCCAAACTGTTCCAACCTCTGCCTGTTACCCAGTTCCAAAGTTACTTTCACATTTTCAGGTTATCTTTATGGCAGTATCCCAATCTGCCAGTACCAATTTTCTGTATTAGTCTGTTATCACATTGCTATAAAGATACTATCTGAGACTGCATAATTTATTTTTCTTTTTAGAAAAAGGGGGTTTCCCTGACTCATAGTTCTGCATGGCTGGGGAGGCCTCAGGAAAATTATAATCATGGCAGAAGGCAAAGGGGAAGCAAGGCACATCTTATACGGCAGCGAGAGAGAGAGAGAGCAAGGAAGTACTACACTTTAAAACCATCAGTTCTCATGAGAACTCACTCACTATCACAAGAACAGCATGGGGGAAACTACCCCCATGATCCAATCACCTCCCACTAGGTCCCTCCCTCAGCACGTGGGGATTACCATTTGAGATGAGATTTGGGAGAGGACACAGAGCCAAACCATATCAGTAGCCATGGTAGTAATAATTTGTTCAGCCAAGAAACATCAACAGATATTCATACTAGAGGCACGAGTGGGCTGGAATCCACTGTTAAATCTTCAGGAATTTTGTGAATCAATTGTTAAAATTATTAAAATTTAAATTATATGAATGTGCAATTAAATAAATTATATGTGAAATAAAGGTAATCAAAGCCCATAATTTGGGTTCAAACATCCTACTTCAGGCTATCGCAGCCCTGAGCAGATATTCATTTGCTTTGGCCCTGTCACTCTCCACAGATGCCCTCTTTACCCTGTACCCCCTTTATCCTTCCTTCCCCCTAGGTAGATGCCTACCTGACTTCTGCAGAGGTAAAACTGTCTTGTGCAGCTTTAGACTTATATTGTAAAAAGTCAACACTGCCAGAAACAAAAAGCTTTCTTTCCCAATAGTTCTAGCAAATGTTCCAGGGCTGACAATGATTGGCTCAATTCAGGTCACACAACAATGTCCCAACGAATCACTGAGGGGGATTTCAGATGGAATATGCTGATTGCACAGGCCACGGCCAGGTGCTGAGCCCCAGAATCAGGAGCTACATTAACACCTCCAGGACTGCATGGCTGAGGATGAGATGAAAGTTGCTTCTCTGAAGGAAAACCACCGAGATGCTAGAACCAGGAGAAAGAAGAATGGAAGCAGAGCAAGCAAGACAACCCTGCAGCTATCTACACATTTAGGATACAAAGGAGAGTACCTTCATCAAAAGAGACAAGCAACAGCAGCCATTTAGGTAGCAGAATTGCCACATGCTAATGTCATGGGAAATAAGGAAAGAGAGTTTCAAGAAAGAGGAGGAGGCTAATAGTGTTTTATGTAACAAACATCAAGAGAATATACAGAAAGAAAAGCCTTTTTATGTTGCAATCCCTAGTGACCTTGCAGGGCCACTAGAGCAGAGTCATGGGGATGCAGGTCATAATCCATGGACTCATGACTTAAGTTGACAGAGAAGAGATGGAAACAACAGGAAAAGACTTTTCATTTTCCAAAAAGTGTGGCAGTGATGGGAAGGAATGAGACAACATGTGAAAAAGGCATGATTTTTTAAAAGGGGAAATGTGATAGGTTTACAAGCAGACAGGAAAAAACTAGTAAATTGTGCCACATTTTGAGAATTCTCCGAAAATTTATTCAGATAAAGGTGTTAGATAGCTAATAGACTATTGTTTGAGCTGTGTTCCAAATGATGTTACTTTTGTATTTCCTAAGTAATTATCCTCTGCTGTAAGCTGAGAGCTTATCCTATACTGTAAACTGAGAGCTTGGAGGGAGTCTCTCACTCATCAGTTTCCCAAAAGAGGCTGACCCAGTACCTCTAAATAAATTAATTAGTAATAAAAAAAATTAGGTGTGCTCTGTTGAAATAGAGGGCTCAAGATTGACAAATTGCACTTGAAAATCCTTAGATTTCAAATCTTTGCTATCAGGCAGAGAGGAGCTAATGAAAACAATCTAACCAAAATACTGAAAATCCCACAAAGAGACATGTCCAAGCAATTTAGTCTTTATACTGTAACATCATATGTCTACAGGGTAAGTCATTCAATTCCCAGGAGGACATTTGCTCATTTATTTATCCATTAAATATCCGAGTGCCTACTATGTGTTTTAATAATAACCTGTCTATAACGTGGGTTTCCTTTAGTGTAGATTGAGAAGCTTTTTTGATAGTTTTTTCAGTAATATCTAAAAAATTAATCACCAGGGAACAATCTCAGTTGGAATCTTGATATAGTTTTAAATGGAACCACTCTGTGCCTGGGGCAGGAACTGTCTGCTTTTTTCTGTTGTCCTTCCTTGAGGGTAAGACTGGTTTAGAAAAATGATTATCCATTTGAACAGTGAGCATAGCTGCATGCTCAAGACAGCCCTTCAAAGTCTCCATCTACCAAATTCTAATGAAAAATAAAAGTGAGAAACAGGTGAAGAAAAGTTCCTTAATAATAATATAACACCTCCATCAAAATTTGTGGGGTTTAAGTTTTCACTTAGTCAGTGTTGGCTAGAAAATGTAAATGTGTCTTAAATGCTGCCAAGGGCACAAAAACAGACGCATAATGAGGAAGAGTTGCTGTTCTTCTGGTCTAGTGATTCCATAAAAACAAATATGTTCACAGGTCACCTAACAGACATTTTATACACAAGTTTAGCTTCCCCTTTGAACTGAGGAAAGTAGTCATCATCCTCCGGTAAGAAAGACACTTTAACCTGGTGCCCCCAGTCTCATTCTCTCCCGTCTGGATTATTGCTGCTTCTCTGTTACCCAGTTAGTGGCTGGAGGGGAAAATTCCAGAGCAGCTATGAGACCCAGGTGTGCCAGGGGAAAGCCTAAACTAAATAAATGGACATATCTGACCTGATCACACTTGGGACAAATTTAGCTCCCATCTTGTCCCCATCATCTCCACTCAAGAGACCCTTTCTCTGCCATCTGGTTTCTGTTTTCCTCTCCCAACTCTCCCTATGCCTGTCCAGTCTCCCCTTCCACCACTCTATGTTCCTTCAAACCTTTTACAAATAGTTTCTTCTGCCAGCCATACCTTTCCTCTAGGAAACTAAAATCTCCTAGTTATGATGCAATGTGCTTATCTGTGAATATAGTAAAATCCCAAATGTATTGCTTCATTGGTATGTTTTGCAAACTGCAAAATGAGCCTAAGTTTCAGTCTAAAGTTTTTGATCTTTTTTTAGAGAAACCTAATCTTTATCTTTGGTAATCTACCTAAATCTCTATCTTTGGTGGATCCTGATAAATTCTTAGAATCCTAATGGAAACAACACCAATGAAACATCAAGAGAAATACCCAACATCATATATATGATGGGCACACTTTGACTTTCAGTTTAACTATATGTTGGATTATATTATATATTATTTTGAAGCCACTATTGCTAACTTACTTTGCTTACTTACAGTTGAAATATTGAAGGGTTTATTGGTACCTATGGGTATCATCACACTTTTTAAGTAAAAACCCACTCAAACATTATAATGTAAGCCCATCATTTAAGAGGTCTTTAGAAACTGTAAGTAAAGTTTCTGAGGCACTTGGGGACTCAAGAAATTCATTTCAGATCAGCTCTCATATCTCTCACATATTACTCCTATAAAGACAACTAAAGCACCAGAATAATCAGGTGATATTTATATTCTATAATTTCAGAGAGCTAATTATTCTGGTTTTAGAGAAATAGAAGTTCCTTATAATCTATGATAACTATCAGGAAATAATATCTTAATTATATTCATGAGAAGTTAGATAATTGGTCCACCAATCCCTCTTTTGTGTTTCTCTGACATAGTTTCTTCCCTACATCTCCAGGTTTTGCTGGCTTCTATACTAAAAATCAGGCCTTCTATTGATTTTCCTAAGATAATTTCTTGGTAGTTTTCCTGAGGGAAAACATGAGCTATGGATAAGGCAACAAGGAAAATGAATATGACAACAGAACAAAGTGCTGTGAATAACAATGGCATGCATACCAAAAGATAGCACACTAATAGGATGAGACATTTGGGTCTTGTTCTGATATGCCAAAGCTTATCAGAATTGAATTTTTTCACAGCTAAATTGACTCAAGCTGCCCTTGAAATGAGAATCTCTTGGAACCCTAATGTGCAGATGATGCTAGTTGGAAAAAAAAACAATACCCTGAATGAAACCAAACATAACTGATAAAACCTGGAAGAGCTTCAGAATGCAATCTGAATATCACTGGTGTTACAGAGAGCTCCTTAGCTTTGGAAGCTGAAGGATTCTTACACCTGGAGAAGTTATTCCAAGCACAGATGTCAATTAAATGATTGTGGTCACGTTTAGTGAGAATGCCCATGCTGATCTCAGTTAACCTTCTTTTCTTTTTCACGATGAATGAGAAATAATGAAGAAAATCAAATGGTGGGTATTAATTCATTTGTTCATATTTTCAAAAATTATTAAATTGCATTAGATAACTACCCTTGAATCTTCTCATAGTTTCATCCAATATTTATTAAAATATCATATTTTGGTGAATCAACATCTTCAGCATTTCTTCAGGAACTTTTACTTCCAAATTAAATACTCAATGAAAAGTTCTCAAAATATCACTGAGATAGTTTTTCTTTCTTCTAGATTTAGTCAACAAACTACCATATTGTGGCCATCATTCCTTTTCCCACTCTTGAGCAGAATCAATCTCTCTCTCTCTCTGTCTCTCTTTCTTCTCTCCACTAATTTCAGCATTGGTTTTCTCTGCTTACTTTCCCTCCACACTCTCTCATTCATCCCCACACTTGACATTTTAGTAGCTAGCCTTTTCAGAAACTTTTAATAGCAAATTAGAGCCCTCCATAATGAATAAATCTGGTTTAATTGAAAATTTATCTGATTTTTAAAATAAAACACAAAGTAATGGTAATTTTTAAACAATCCATTTTATGCTTTCTGAAAACTGAGGTCAAAAACTAAGATTTTTAAAAGTTCATTAGGAGTGGAACCTGTCAGAGCTTCAGGACTAAATGAACCAAGACACCAGGGCCTGAAGTGGAGCCTCAGGACTAAATGAACCAAGACACTGGGGCTTGAAGTGGACTTAGAACTCTAAGGTGAGAGTCCACAAGGACTCTAGATCTTCAAGGCTATAAGTCTCAGCACATGTAGTTTAGCAATGAAGGCAACCCACTATCTAGTCAGTGACTTACTTCTCTTTGATTATAGCATTTGAGAATCAAGGAAAAGACTGCCTTCCCCCACATAAACACCTTACAATTCCAGTTCTCCCCAACCTCCCTGGGCCATTGCATCAGTTTTCCTTATCAAGAGGAAATCCAGTCTTAGGTTATATCTGGCTTGAAAGAAAGTTGTCTCTTGGTTCTTCTCTTGCAAAGATAAAATTGCCCTGAAGCACCTGAGATGGTTTCCAATTTGGCCTGCTTGTGTCTGTCTTCACTATCTAAAAATGGCAAGGCTTGTCATCCAGCCCAACCTGCCACTTTCTCTTTCAGCCATTTATGCCATATTTGATTTCAGATCAGAAGATAATTCCCTGCCCTTTTTACATGAGGTGAAATAAAGCCTCAGAAAAGCCAAAGCATTTTCACAAAGATCACTGAACTAGTTTGTGGGCAATCCACTTCTAAGTCTAATCCTGTGTAGTTTTCTTAAAACGTGGCTCCTTGTGTATTATTCAGAGTCCCAGAAGAAATTTCTCCCAGAGAGAGTAAATGTTAACAATTTAATAGATGATTTACAGCAGTGTGAGCAAGTTAAGGAAATCTTATCAAACAATAGTGAAGCATCCAGAAACTAGAAACAGGAACTTGCTAGTGGGAAGGCACTACCACCCCCAGTGCCGAAGAGACGCAATGAGAAAACATCCTTGTGGGAGCCCAGTGAGAGCTGCAGCTGAGGAGAGGAAGACGCCCAGCAGGAGGTGCAGTGCAGTAGGACACAGCTAGCCAGAGAGGGGACATCAAAGAATAGCTGTCTCCTCCTCCCTCTGATCTCCTGCTGGTGCTTCCCACTGCCTGAACCCAACCCAAAGCCAACCAGTGAAAGATCCCAAGTGATTTATTCCTAGGAAGTAAGTTTCCAGAGTCCAAGAATGGATAACAGATTTGAAGGGAGTAGGGCTGAAAGGTAGGGAAAAAGAGAATAACCAACATGCTTTGTTTTGGCACATTTGTGAATTAATGATTATATTTTTGAAGGTATACTTCATGACAATAAAGATCTGAATCATTCCAATTTAAAAGAGTCAGCTTAATACTTTACTTGAAATGCTAGCCTTGTGTAATCTTACTAATAAAAAAAAAAAAGCACATAACCTCCAATATTCCTAAAACTATATGACATTTTTACCTGGCCAACCAATAATCTAGCATCAGGAAATGCATGTTACTAAGCCATGTACTTTCTGACATGTAGTATGAGTTTCCCAGAGAGACTACAGACCAAGTGAGAATTTTCAATGGTCCTCTTGAGAAGCTCCATGGGAAAAGCTGGAAAGAGGCCTAAACATGGAATCAACACAAGGCATTTCAATTGCCAAACTCACACTTTTCCTCAGCACTCACAGTCACTGAGTCCTATGGTGTCTCAGCTCCACTACTCCACAGACTCAAAGGACCCTTGTGACTCACCAAAGAGGAACATCCTTTGTTCCCAGATCTCTTTGTATATCCTATTGGTCTACAGCACTATTTATCAACACTTTCTATCCTATGTCTCTAACACTCTAACAGTTCTGTCTCATTCTATCTCCTGCATATTTCCACTAACCACTTATTGTTTGTAATTTGTGTTACTAATGGAGTAAGTATATTGAACTTGCATCGTCAAATATCCACTC